>NW_027526314.1:2101252-2156938 GCF_048455015.1 Haemaphysalis longicornis
GATGTACATTGCCGGTGGCCGCACGTACTACGACTTGGTGAAAATACGGCAACAAACTGCGAAATTCGCCGTCATGCAAAACTACTCGCTCGCCAGCGCTGGGAAGAGTATTGTGAAACGTTTTCACGCCATACAGGAGCAGGAAAGCTTTGGTCAACGTTCCGGTCTCTTTGTGGACGCGGTAAGCTCCAAGGAACGGTGCAGGCGGTGATGCTCCGCACCGGGATGGATCAGGAGCACTTCGAAAGGGAATCGGCTTCTATCTTTTTCCCGCAACCAGTAACCCTGCCTCCTCCGGATATATATGCCCCTCTCGAGGTGGACGAATCACAGCCTATCGAGTCTTTGTTCACTATTGCCGAACTTACGGCGGCTTTGGAGCAAATCAATGTTCGTAGTGCACCTGGAAAGGATGGCGTCACGTGGACAATGCTTCGGAACCTTCCCGCGCCTTTACGGGAGAGCTTCTTGAGAAGATAAACGAAATCTGGATCAGCGGACAGGTGCCGGCAGCTCTAAAACATGCTGTAATAGCTCCCATTCCAAAACCAGGGAAAGACCCGTCAGATATGGCCAATCTTCGACCTATTTCACTTACGTCTACCCTCTGTAAGCTAATAGAACGGATGGCAGTGACCAGACTGAATCACCACCTTGAGGAGGAAGCTGAGTATTTCCACCCCTGTCAAACTGGGTTCCGGCAGAATCTGGGGACGCATGATTCCCTGTTTCTCCTGCGGCGTATTCTACGGAAAAGAAATCACAAGCGCCCGCACGTCATGGTTGCGTTGGATCTCCGCAAAGCTTATGACACAGTCACTCACGTAGCTGTTCTTGAAGCGCTGGCGGACGCCTACCCGGGCAAGAGACTGAACAATTTTGTTCGGAGTTTTCTGGCTAACCGGACTTTTGAAATCCGCTCTGGACACCACGACACTCTACACTTTGACAACCGTTCAGGAGTTCCATATGGGGCCATCCTATCTCCAACTCTGTTCAATTTGGTCATGACTAAGCTTGTGCGAGGGGTTGCAGCTATCCCCGGCGTCCACGTCACGGCATATGCCGATGATGTCACTATATGGACCGAAGCTGCGGATCATTCCTCAACAGAAAGCGCTGTGCACAGTCTGCAACAAGCTCTTGATACGTTCACCAGTCTCCTTCCCGCTACAGGAATGGAGGTTTCCTTGGCAAAAAGCAACTTTATTATAATTAGAGGTAGACCAGAAGAGCGAGCCCTAGTTGCTCTCACCATGGGAGGTCAGACACTTCAGCGGGCCCCAGAACGGTGGATCAGAGTGCTGGGCGTTCCAATCCACGAGTCCGGAGGAGCTTCAGAATGGCTTCGACAGTTGAAGGCGCAATGGACTCCTCTACTAAGCTTAATCCGAAGAATTTCTAATACCTTCGGTGGAGCGTCCCAAAACATCGCCCGCCGACTAGTTCAAGCCATTCTGGTGAGCAAAGCCTGCTACGGGGCTCTGTGCTTCCGTCTCACGAAACGTGAGACGGAACAGCTCGAGACGCTTTACAAGGCAGCCCTTCGTGTTATCACGGGGCTTCCCCGACACACGAAGGTCACTGAACTGTACCGCTATGCTGGCCTTCCTACTCTCGAAGAAACGGTCCTTGCCCGGTCCCGAGGAGTCTCGGATCGCCACGAGCTCACACCGCAAGGGCGCCGATTACTGACCGCTGATGGCCATATTGCACCGGCGGACACGCCGCTTATCAAGAAGCATATCCCGCCATGGGAGGACACGCTTGTTACAGCGCAACAACCTGCACCCTCTAAAACTCAGCGTCGGAGGCACACATCGCAGCGGACCTCGCTGGTTGTAGCCGGTGCAACTTCTCGGAGCAGTTTAACACTCGAGATAGCTGTGGACGCGTCTTTGCGGGCCGAGTCCTGTATGGCGGCAGTAGCCGCTGTGTCCAACTCCGATGAACTCCAAAGCATTCGACTAATTTCGCTGGACGACGACCCCGATATAACGGAACTTGAGCTTTTTGCCATAGAGGAAGGTATTCACCTTGCACGCCAGGTTGTCACCGACCATCCAGAACGGCGTCACGACCGGGTGGAAATATTGACTGACTGCACTGAGGCACTGAAATGCCTCATTGGTCCACCCAGGCAAAACAGCACCGCCCACGCTATCAAGCAGAAATGCGAGGAACTTAGGGCTGACTCTGGAGTACTGGTAACGGTACGCTGGATTCCTGCCCATCAAGGGCACCCAGGAAACGAGAAGGCTCATGAACTTGCGAGCGAGGCTTCTTTACACCGTTCCCAGTTCATGCTGCCTGTAAGACCATATACGCTGCTTACTGATCCAGATGTGGAGCGCCGCCGTCGCCGTAATCGAAGGAGGCAGGAATTGGCCACTACTATTCCCCCATGTGACGACCCCACACCCACTGGTCTACCCCGAGGGGCTCAGGTGTTCCTCAACCGGGCGCGGTCGGGGTACGCATATATAGATGACGTGGTTTCTCGATGGCGGAATTACGCTCCCCAACCTGCATCCCACGATGGAAACCTCTCTAACAGTGGTTCCGCTGCAACGTTTCCTAGACCAGTCCGTTGCTTTGCCTGTAACACAGAAGTGGCCCCCACAATCCGCCATCTCGTCTGGGAGTGTGGGGCATTCGATCGGCTTCGCGCCAAATATCGTCCCGCATGGGTCCTCTCCTATGAGGACTGGATCAGGCCACGTGATCGACACCAAGCTACGTTGGCTGCGTTGTGGCACTTCGTTTGCGAGGCAGCCATGGCCGGACATTATTAACCCCCTCCCTTAAGCCTGCGGCCTCGAGCCATCCAAATAAAAACGTTTTTCTGTCTGTCTGTCAGGTCGGGGCTGAACAACAAGGTCTCCCATCGCTCTCCGGGGTTGGGGTTTGGGAGGTTGGGGGGAAGGGGTGGTGGGGGGTTCTTGAGGTGAGTGCACTCGGCTGTGACGTGTGCCAGGGTGCCTCCTCGCTCTTATAGAACGGGGACTTGATATCGTGCTTCTCCGGGTACATTCTGTGTAAAAGGACTGGATGCGTCAGCGACCCAGCATATACTCTGCGTACGATCGTCTGGTGGTTCCTGTCAGCAGGAGTCCTAGGATCCGGATGTGCTACTTGGGCTCGATTTATGTGCCTTCGATGGTGACTACCACGTTCGGCGGCGGCTAAATTTCTTCAGTCTGCCGGGTTGCACCATGAGTAGGATCACAAAGCGAAGCTACAAGTCCTAAGACACTCAATCACGCTTTCGCGAAGGGGGAAGGCCTGCGAACATCGAACCGGGATTTGGAGAAGGCAGTCAGCGATATGGTAGTGTCTGTGTGAGTTCATGTGTGAGGAAAAACCTTTACCGTATTCACCGGCTCATTGTAGGCCCTAAAAGAATTGACGAATATAGGGCCGGAACTTGAACACGTAATGTGAGAGTAGCCTGCGCAGCCCTGCACGAGCTCTACGGCGTGATGGTGCGGGTAGACCGGGAGCCCGGGCACGCGGGGGCCACCGGTCACGGCGTTGCTCATGACGTGGTGAGAGAACTTATGCATTTCCCCCTTGTCCCTTATTGACGTGCTCCCTCGAACTACGGTACTGCTGACCCACCCGAAGAACGCGCATGACTAAAACTTCAAGCAAAACGGGAGGTAAGGGCGATGAAGGTGCCCAACAATATCCACCCAGTCCCCGAAGGTCTTGCGCATGGCATAGAGGTCTTAATTTACAGGTTCCGGGTGGGTGCTGCTTTTACTGAGGATGCACTGGCCATGTGTCGAGCACACGCAGCATCGAACAGAACGCGAAGCCCTCAGCCTACAGCAGGTGCAGGCAACACTGCGCAAGACGAGGAGCGACCAGCCCGCAGCGACTGTCCCGCTCCCGTTGTGGGACTGTTTCGGCCTTGTACCGGTGAGCAACAAGCAACAAGCACAAGGATCCTGGCGTTGCCTTGCTAAAGGAAGGGACAAAGTCATCCCTTTGCGCAAGTGCGGCAAGGGCAATCATTTCTTTCTTCGAGTTTGTGAACGAAACAGATTTTATTGGACGAATGTTACGCCCATCCCCCTCCAAATTCCTGGTTTTACTTACCCACTACGGTATGCAAAGACCCCCCCCCCGCTTTCCCGATTTTGCAATAAAGTTTTGTTCATTTCATTTCTCGATTCTGCCTGGTCCAGCTCGCTCGCTGGCAAGAAAAACGCATGAAATGTGACCTGAAATGTACTAAATATTGTGTGCTACAAGTGCTGCGCTCCTGATCACTCTTTCATCCCCCCATCCCAGCAACATTGCTGCCACGTACTGGGCACACTAAGCCGCAGCGGCGCAGATACTATTGGGGCGGATGGAGTACGTCCGATGCGGCTTCAACAACCTGCATACTGTCACCTCGTACAAAAATATAACGTTAGTAGTCGTCAGGGAAGGTCACACTTGAGTCCCTGTCAATAATTTCGCGGGAGGACAGACATTCTTTCCTACACTGAGGGGACATGGCACGACCGCGATATCAAATAGTTATTTCCTAGCAACTTCGTAAAAGCCTCCCGGAACGCGACTTCCGAATGTAATACTCTTTGTAACAGGAATAACGAATGTTGCAGTGAAATATGCGAACGTAGCCACATTTGGTATGTACCTTAATTGGACATTTCATCTAGAATTATGCGTTTATTTTTATTTTATTCTCCTAGATTTAAAAATACACCTTTGTCTGAAGCGACTTCGATTTCTCGAGACCAGTCTTCAAAGCAAAGTCATCTGAATGATTGCAGCGGCAATTTGTACTTCCAACACACACAGATTGGTTGTTCGTTGGTTGGTTGTTTTGTGCCTCCAAAACTAAGAAAAAAATTACTATTGATTGCGCAAAGTGAATTGAGAGAGAAATTACCCCAGAGTGAAAATATCCAGGTTTCTTGTGGGCTCCGTGAATGCGGTAACGCGACCGGAGGGAAACTTACCAGTGCAAACGCGGAGTAGTAGAGCCTCTCGCGAGAGGCGCTGTAGTGCACGTTGAGGAAGGGAACGTGGATGATGTAGACGCCCAGCGAGAGGCGTCCGAGCGGTACGAACGCCTTCCAAGACAGCAGCGCGTTGACAATGCCTGGAGGCAGAAAGCGAACATTTTCGGGCTTCTTAGTGGCGGCCAAGCATTGTACTACAGGAATTCACCTAACTGCGGCAAGTATGTAGCTCCTTATCTGAATGGCTTCTAGATCCCGTAGAAAATTCGGCGTACTTCTTCGCCAATTTTCTGCGTATACTTCCAGTGTGCCCCATCCACAAGAGAAGAAGCTGGCTACTTCGAGGGACGGGACCACCATAGACGGGCCTGGCTGCTCAAACGACCTCGGCCTAACTCTGCAGGAATCCGCGGCTTCACTTCAATAGAGAAAAATACCAGAGGGTGTACTTCACCACAACGCCCTTTAATTATGATGTAAAAGGGATCAAATCTGACGAATAACGGGGGCCGACATACAACTACGCTAAGGCTAACTCCAAATTAGCCCTGGGACAGCACGCATTTTAAAATGTCATGCTCGCGTTTCATACTGGAACCCCGTATATATAAGTTTTTAGCGCATGAGTATCCTTTGACGATTAGCCGAACACGAATAGTGTAATGTCTTCTATATGCACGAAAATACTTAATTGATGAAATTAAGACATTTGAGCGTTAAAACAGTGTTACGTAATCATGTGCAATAACAACCAATCATAACAACAAAACTGAACGCAATGAAAACTCGCCCAAATATTCAGTTGTGCTACTGACACCCAAATCTGGCAATCTGGCTAATGGCGGACAAATCTTGCAACTACCGTCCTTTGGTGGAAACTTAAAGAGAAAACAAATTGGAAAATTTCAAAAACCTAAATATGGGTAACGAAAACGTAAAGGTCCCCTAATCGAGCACCATCAAGTGATTAACAAAAGAAAAACGAAATTATAAAAGTTAGGAAAACTGAAAATTAACCAAGAAAAGAACAAAGGTTTACAGAATCCGAAAGGTTCACTTGACTATTGATTGTAGGGTTTAACGCGCCGACGCAACGCAGGCGATGAGGCGCGCCGTAGTGGAGGGCTCCGGATTAATTTTGACCACCTGGGGATCTTTAACGTGCGCCGAAATCTCGTACACACGGGCGTTTTTGCTTATCGCCTCCATCAGAAAAGCGGCCGCCGCGGCCGGGAATCGAACCCGCGACCTCGTGCTCAGCAGCGCAACGCCTTAGCCACTGAGCCACCGCGGCGGGTGGTTCACTTGACTAACTGAAAAGAAAACGTAACATAAAGAATAAGTAAAAAAGACCTCAACGTGAGAGGAAAAAGAACTGAAAATGAAATCCCGAAATCACAAAGGTCCATTTAATCCCGCGCCCTGACGCGATTAACTCAACCCCCCGCCCCCCCCCCCCCCCAAAAAAAAAAAAAAAAAAAAGAAAGAAAGAAAGATTCCGATAAACATAACTCCGTATGCGTTCTGAATGCGAAAGCATGAATGTCCAGCTCAATGGCTGAGACGCTTTGATTTCACCTCGCATTGTGGAAGGGCTTCGAAATCTCGCCATTAGGAACACTTCGCGGTCCGCCTTCACATTTTCGAATGGGTTCGACCGGTATACTACGTGTTAAAGGGGCACTGAAGTGAATTTGTCAAGCTCCCGTTTTTGCTTGCACTGCGTAGACTGGCTCAAATTAGCACACTTTTCATCGTTTATCCGGTTGACAAATCGGTAATTATTTTACAAAGCGCGAAAGAAGAAAAACTACCGTGCGCGGTTTGCGGCGGCCGCACCAACTAAGGCTGTGACGTTGAGAGGAGGGGCGCCGTGATTGGACGATGCCCAAGGTTAGCAATCAAACAAGTTTCGGTTTCGGTTCTGTAAAACATAACCAATGGCGTTGTTGGATGGGCATTCTCAATATCTCAGTAATCATCGTACCGCGCTTCTGCCATGTTGTTGGCTGTAAAATGCACAAGATAAGCCTCCCAGGACGGCTTGTAGTCGTAGCATTCACTAGCCGAGACCTACGCAGTGCATGAACGCCCTCCGCGTACCCGCAGACGCCCAAATGTCATGCGCTTTTTCCCCGTATTTGGAGCTTGCCTCCCTCATGCCTGTATCGTAAAAAGCGTGTTCGCACCAGGCTAAGGGTCTGTTCATTCTGGCCTGTGCCCACTGCCTGCAAGCAGTCGGTGCTTATGGCAACAGCATGCCAACGAGAACTCGCTAGCACGCCAGTGCCAGCCTGCGCGCGTTTTGTGAACTAGTTCGTGTAGCCATGAACGTTGCGGCCCAAAAAAAAGGTGAACTCAATATAGAAAACATCGGCGGAAAACAAAAAAGTTAACTTACAAAAAAAAAGCACGTGCCCGCGGGGATTCGAACTCGTGACTTGCGAAACACTTACGGTGGCACACCCAGCGCCCCAGACCACTGAGCCACGGAGCGGGGTGCGAAAGTCTTGGTAATCTAGGGTATATATTGTACAACCGGTTTACACTTTTTAGTTTTGGCATTTCAAGCAGCTTAGGTGACTACTTGTTGTACTCCGCTCGTGCAGTAAGCGTCGCCCGAGTTTCCACAGTAGCTCACGTCTAGCAATTGCATTTCGTAGACGGAAAAGCGTTCGCAGATGCGTAGTCGTGCTGCTGACCGCTGTGCTTGTTCGCCCAGCGCAAAAAAAGTGCTTCCCGCGCCCTAGTTTTACGCTGTACGGTAAAAATATCAGTTGATTTTATTTCCTTAGTACCTATATTGACTTCGCTGACACTTCTCCCGCCTTCAAGAGGCCTTATATTTTCCTACTGGCGTACCAGTCAGCGAAGCGTCGCATGTGCGCTTGTGCAGCGCTTGCGTGAAGCGACCTTGACTTGGAGCTAGATACAGTGTACAAACAAACCAAGTAAAGAAAGGCACATTCTTCCATTCACAAACGTGTCCTGGCTTCGTTTCAACTAAGCGAACGAATTGCGACCAAGCAATTTTTTTTTAACCTCCTTGATTGCGACGACCCGCCGGCGGCCGGCGGACGAAACGCTGGCCCGACTGACTGTGTCTGAAGGCCGGGGAGCCGTGCAGTACCGCAGCCAATTGCCAGCTCATCCCCTCCTGACGTCACACGAAACCGCCACAGAAAATGGGCGAGCGTAAAGAGAGGAGGACAGCATTTTCGAATTAGTTTTTCTACTAAATAAAATCGCGTAAACGCGCCTAGAGTGGTCGAAACATAGCCTGGGGACTCCGGACTACAATTTGCGCTAGTAATCCCGCAATGTTTACATATCACTTCAGTGTCCCTTTAAGCCGCTGCTCATTCCTGCCGCCGTGTAATGGGGGAGTTGAGAAAGTTGGTGAATTTATTGGCCTGTTGTTACCAATCGGCTGTGGTGTGTGTCGACGCAGCGCGCAGGCTTCAACAGCGCACAAGGCGCCGACGCGCCGTAGTACTTTCCCACAGAACATAAGTGATCTGAGAGGAAGACCACTTATAGGACTGAACCGTGCACGTCAATCCGCGCTGCGGCGCTCGTGAGACTTCGAGAATACGACGCGGCTTAAACGCTCTTGCGCATGGAACTCGAGCGGAAAAAAAATCCGACTCCAGGAGAAGGAGAGAAAGCGACAGCATGAAATCCAGATGAAGAGTCTCGTGGTCGAGATGTCACGCACTCAGGTTGTGGGTGACAGCACCGTGCAGTCAGCTGCGACTGAGTGACTTACGTTTCGAATAAGCGACCTAATGCGACCCTACAACGTAGGAGAGGACGTTGGTCTTTTTTTGGTCAATTTAGAGCGTACGTGCGAGAAGGCCCAGTTTAGGGGCGAGACATGGCCGGAACAATTGCGCTTTTCCAGGCGAAGCGCCCGACGAGATCGCCAGCTTACCAAGGTGTAGGCGGACGATTACGACATGGTGAATTCAAGTCTCCTGTAGGCTGTCAGCTGAGGCATTATTTTAAAAGCAAATCAAATCTTTATTTGGGCATAATTACATATGCCCACGAGGCAAGGAAAAAGGTGATTCAAACGTCCCCTGACGGGGCTGATGCCTCTCGAGTACACATAGGACAGTAGTGTGCAAAATATTGTCAATCAACACGATACATTCAATTTCAACAACATTAGTAAGAAATACACAGACATATATACAGTACATCTCTTGGTACATGAACAATATTGGAAATTTGGGGCAATAGACATAAGAAATAAATCACACCCTCTGTAGTAACAATAACACTTCAGTAAGTTGTGTCAACGAGGTTCGGAGTATTATCAATGTAAGTTTTTAAGAGTGAAGCTGTTGTTGCTGGCCGTAATGGGTGCGGTGTGCAGAGTCATCAGAAATCGGGGCCATAGTTACTTCCCCCGTTTACCACGACCACAAGCACGCACCACACAAGGAGCGCCCGGTGACATCCAGGCTTGCGCGTGGCGCTCGCAAAAAATACAAAGAAAACAGTTAATGCGGGTCCACGTCTCAAGGGGGGAGCATAAGAGAGCTGGCGCTACAGACGCCCAGTTCGCGAAATCGGTTGCCGCCAATTCTAGCGCGTGCTGACGCGTTCCACTTTGGGACAAATGTGAAAGCCTGCGGACAAAATGATCCGCGCCCGGCAGTCATGCATGAGGACGACGACGATGTAGATGGGTATGACGATGACTACTACTACTACAATGAAAAGCGACGACGAAACATGTGAATAAACAATTTCAAACCTAATGAAATGCGTGGTGGTGTGTCCTTCAGTGCTTACACAGAAAGAAATCCTCCAGCTTCGCTATGGTTAAAGCCATGCGCGACTTAAGACGAGCTTCGCCATTTTTTTTTTGCCTCTTTGAAATGTGCACCGTTTAGCTTAAAGGGACCCCGAAAAGCTTTGTGAAGGTGGCAATCAAATGCATTCAGGTGGTAGAACACATAACGGGGGATTTTTGAGCCAAGTGTGAGCCCCATACGTTGTACAGATAATTTGTAAACAATTTTTGAAGATCGCCTTTCTCAGCTGATGAGCGCGACGCCGCAGCGAGCCGACCGCGGCTGACGCAACGGCGACCGCGGGTGACGCAACGGTGATCGCTGCTGACGCAACGGCGAAGGCGCCCCCTGATTCGCCCAATCGCCGGCAAGGTCGGCCGCCGGCGGCATCACTGCCATTGGCTTCCGGCTGCTCTTCCTCCTTCCTGCGCGATCCCGAGGCAAAGGCGGCAAAGGCGGGTCCGCAGTGATTGACGCGAGCCTAGGCGCAGGAATGTAGCTAGCTGCTTTGAAGGAGGCAGAGAGGGAGGAGGAGTCGATCGGCAAGTGGGGAGAGGTGCCTTTAATTGCTTCTGGCGCAGCTAATACTGAATGTAGATCAATAATTCCAACGGCATTGAATCGCTATATTGGTGCTACGTGACAATACAGGCATTTTGTAACTTTTACAGAAGGCTTTTCTGGGTCCCTTTAAGTGGGCTTCCTTCACAGAGGGATATGTGTTAATAAGTAATATTGTTTGATTTTCTATTGTGTGAGAGAGAGAGAGAGAGAGAAAGACTTTATTGAATTGTCCTGCGGGGGGAGGTGGGCGGGAGCTACTCAGGGCCTGCCCCCTCCTTGACGTTTCCTAAGTCGTCCCCGAGACAACGCCTTGCGGGCATCTACGAGGTCGACGCGCGGAGGGTCGTCGGGTGTGATCCCTCAGACCTCCCGTCGGCGCCTCCCCACGCTTCTGCCCTGCAAGAGCAGCCTCGAGCCGCTGGACTGCCCGGAGTTTTCTATTGTCTGAATGCCGTAGTTTGTTCATGGTCTCGGTCCCACTGAGTTAATAATCCGCAGAGTGTAGGTCACTTCTCGGCTCAAATAATTTTGAGTAAGCAGGGCAAAGTCAGATTTAATGATACGATACATCAACATTCCCAACGAAAAATTGGAAAGTTACGAAAAAAAATTCCCCCGCACCTCCCCGAAGGGAATCGTGCAGAAATGCGAATGCATTGGGTGCACTGATGAGTGTGTTGCGAGTAATGGCGTAATTAATGACGAGAGTGTGAACGTAATCATTTATTCATCAGCACCTGTTTGTGTTATCGTTGTACCTGACGGCCACAATCACTGCCTTGTGATCGCTAAAGTGCACGGTCAAAGGGTCTTTGAGAAGCATACGCGCGTCACAGTTTCGCGTAAAGACCACATCAATGCAACTCCCGTGAATGGTAGTGGGGCACGTGTCGAAGCCGGCAGAGAGACAATGCATAGAGTGCCTGGTCTGCATGTACTCGACCAGCCACTCGCCACTCTTCTTGCGCACGTCAACGTTGAAGTCGCCAACCAAGACCAGCACCTGTTTGTGTTATCGTTGTACCTGATGGCCACAATCACTGCCTTGTGATCGCTAAAGTGCATACTCAAAGGGTCTTTGAGAAGCATACGCGCGTCACAGTTTCGCGTAAAGACCAGATCAATGCAACTCCCGTGAGTGGTAGTGGGGCACGTGTCGAAGCCGGCAGAGAGACAATGCATAGAGTGCCTGGTCTGCATGTCCTCGACCAGCCACTCGCCACTCTTCTTGCGCACGTCAACGTTGAAGTCGCCAACCTAGACTATGGGGTCAGAGGGTTTGGAGGGCACGCGCACACTTTCCATAGCCGCGTCCAGCTGCGCGGCAACGGCGTCTCGAGCGAGGTTGGGCGCGAGGTACACGGTCACCACAAAGACTCCGTCTCCGGTGTAGGCAAGGGTGTACAAGTCCTTGTACGGAGACGTGTCTCGAACGGGAGACGTGGCAACTGCGTGCGATATCAAGTTCCCATACACGTTAGACACGAGACTAACACCGCAGTACTCGCCGTCCTTGCCGCTTCGAGCAAACTAGTACAGCTCGCTTCAAGCGCATGAGTTCGGCATTGAGCGCGGAGAGATAACACCTGCGGGCGCACGCCGACGGAGCACGACAACCCCCGATTAAGAAATGCATTCGCATTTACGACGACGACGACGACGAAGGCAGAACTACGAGGCGCGCGCTCACGTGCGCTCGCGCTGGAGGAATGCAAGCGCACGCCGCTCGATGGACGCAAGACAACCCCCGACTAATAAATGCATTCGCATTTAAAAGGTAATAATACATCATGCATGCGAACATAGAGGTTTGCGTATTGAGTTTGGGGTACAGTACAGTTGTTAAGGCTTTTCCCTGAAGTGCAAGCAGCTGGTCAGCACCTGTTTTGTTGCACGTGCCCGGCAGAATTTCCGTGAGGCCGAGAAATCTAAAGGCAAATCATAGTCGAAGTTCGATGATATGCTTATGGTGAACATGGAAGAGTGGCTCAAAGAAGCGAAGGCTTTCGTCGAGCATGAGAAGGTGATTCAGTGCTTAGGGCTTGAGCAGTTTTACCGCCGACTGCCGCAAAACGTGAGGTCCTGGGTGCAGAACCGGCCGGATGTAAACACTGTAGACAGGGATGCTGAACTCCCCAACAAGTTTTTCGCACGTCACGGAGCGCATGGGCCGATCGAGGCCAGAGAGATTTCAGGCAGAGGCCTGATAGGTCAGGGACGAAAGGCGGAGCTTCCAGTCGCGAAAGTGAAGCCCCTGAAAGCGAGCTCTCTAGGCGCGGCAACTGCCTGCTTGTTCTAATTATAGGCAAACAGGACATATTGCTGCTAGTTGCAGAAACAGCAAGCTTGCTTTCCACTTGGTGGACGACGGTGACGAGAACATGCAACTCTTCGAACCCTAGATGCGCAACCTGTTATCGGCAAACCATGCCGAGCACTGCGCAATTCAGCGGCGACAGTAGATGTTCACTTCACGTACATTGCACCACATCAGCTAAGGGGGAAGTGTGTATGGGTGAAACAGGCCGCAGAAGCGCGAAGCGTGCGCTTGCCGATTGTTATCATAAGATTCGAAGGTCCGCGTTTGGTTTACTGCTCATCCAGGCAGCTCTTTCTCGACGACTTCTTCCAGGGTATCCGTATTTTCTCTCAAACAGGTTCGATGAGCTGTTGCGCGAATGGGTCTGTTTTTTTTTTTAATGGGAATGCATTTATTAGTCGGGGGTTGTCTTGCGTCCATCGAGCGGCGTGCGCTTGCATTCCTCCAGCGCGAGCGCACGTGAGCGCGCGCCTCGTAGTTCTGCCTTCGTCGTCGTCGTCGTCGTAAATGCGAATGCATTTCTTAATCGGGGGTTGTCGTGCTTCGTCGGCGTGCGCCCGCAGGTGTTATCTCTCCGCGCTCAATGGCGAACGCATGCGCTTGAAGCGAGCTGTACTAGTTTGCTCGAAGCGGCAAGGACGGCGAGTACTGCGGTGTTAGTCTCGTGTCTAACGTGTATGGGAACTTGATATCGCACGCCGTTGCCACGTCTCCCGTTCGAGACACGTATCCGTACAAGGACTTGTACACCCTTGCCTACACCGGAGACGGAGTCTTTGTGGTGACCGTGTACCACGCGCCCAACCTCGCTCGAGACGCCGTTTCCGCGCAGCTGGACGCGGCTATGGAAAGTGTGCGCGTGCGCTCCAAACCCTCTGACCCCATAGTCTTGGTTGGCGACTTCAACGTTGACGTGCGCAAGAAGAGTGGCGAGTGGCTGGTCGAGTACATGCAGACCAGGCACTCTATGCATTGTCTCTCTGCCGGATTCGACACGTGCCCCACTGCCATTCACGGGAGTTGCATTGATCTGGTCTTTACGCGAAACTGTGACGCGCGTATGCTTCTCAAAGACACTTTGACCGTGCACTTTAGCGATCACAAGGCAGTGATTGTGGCCATCAGGTACAACGATAACACAAACAGGTGCTGGTCTTGGTTGGCGACTTCAACGTTGACGTGCGCAAGAGGAGTGGCGAGTGGCTGGTCGAGTACATGCAGACCAGGCACTCTATGCATTGTCTCTCTGCCGGCTTCGACACGTGCCCGACTACCATTCACGGGAGTTGCATTGATGTGGTCTTTACGCGAAACTGTGACGCGCGTATGCTTCTCAAAGACCCTTTGACCGTGCACTTTAGCGATCACAAGGCAGTGATTGTGGCCGTCAGGTACAACGATAACACAAACAGGTGCTGATGAATAAATGATTACGTTCACACTCTCGTCATTAATTACGCCATTACTCGCAACACACTCATCGGTGCACCCAATGCATTCGCATTTCTGCACGATTCCCTTCGGGGAGGTGCGGGGGAATTTTTTTTGAGAACGGGTAAAACAAGCAGAATGGATACGTCCAGAGCTGTTAAAAGCACGCGTCCATGAGGCCGTAGCTGAAGCGGCCGTTACCACCCAGCAGAGCGAGCAGGTTGTAGAAGAAGATAACGATGTCCCATCTGTCAAGATAATCGATAAAGGCACGACCAGTCCAGTGGGTACGAATGTATTTCGGCAGAATGTCGCGCGAAAGTAAGGCTGCCGTCGAAATTTCTAACAGCTAGCGAAAAGAGGGGGGCCCTTGCAAGTAACGACGTCGCGACAGTGTGAGTTAAGTCCGTCGTACCGCAAGCTCAGGCACCCGACGATGGGCAACAGACGGCTAAGTTCGTACAAATTCCCGCGGAGCGTGTGACTGAGCTCACTTTCGTAATCGGGCAGTACGGGCCTAGAGCAGCCCTGGCAGCTCAGAAGGAAAAAGATAGCACCAAATCATTGAAGGACTCTGAAAGCACCATTCCGAGTTTGTGCACCGATGGTGTTGCTAAAGATATACAACGGTTAGATACGAGGGCTGACCGGAGAGGAGAAACCCGCGGGGAAACTTGCGACGATTTTTACTGTGTACGCACGTCTGGGGGTACAGCCGTAGGCTTGAGTTGTATCCAGAGATACACAGTGCTTCCGAGAACGAGTGCACCCATTTAGTTTGAGAACGGGAAAATCCGGCCCTCTTGTACGAGCGCTCAACAGTTGTCGCAGAAAATGACCACTGTCCTTTCGCACGGTCGCCGCAGCCTACCGAGAACGGGCGCACCTAAGGCTCAGGGCATGCGGAGAGCTCAAGTAGGAGCTCTCAAAGCGGGAAGTGGGCTCTGGACGCCTGACTTTCTCGATTGCTTTGGTTTTTCTGACTCAGGCTTCGCCCGTTACGATTGCGTTTCTTTTATGTTTGAAATTTCCTTTGAGAAGGTGTCTGGAAAGAAAATCTTGCAAATTTGTGCGCTTGCCTAAAGTACTGCTGTGCTAAAATGTTAGTGAGTTAATCGCGTATTTCTGTATCAACTCAACGACCGGTAAAGCTCCAGTGTGAACACCGTCAGGCGATGGGTACAGGCAGGTCGTTGACGTCACCCGATGGCCTTAGTCAGTGAGTTAGGGTAAGGCCTCGAGAGTCCGCCATACTATTTCCGAATTTGCTAATTACTTTGCGCAATTGAATGCATTTGGTTGAACGTAACGTATTTGTTGTTCGACCAGGGACTTTAGCATGGCCACGTTTTTGCTCAAAGTTACCGACAACGTGAAACACACCAAGAATATCTTCAGCTAGAAAATAACTGAGGTGGGAGCCGTTGAATGGGGATAGTTAAATATAGAGTAACGAGGTAGGCTATCAGAATTATTGTTGATATTGTTGCTCCTCCTCTGTTCATCCATGTTAATTTTCGCGCTACCCATGTGTTTCAAAATACTTTTTATTTGATATGATTGTTGTAGGGCTTAACGCGCCGACGCAACGCAGGCGATGAGGCGCGCTGTAGTGGAGGGCCCCGGATTAATTTTGATCACCAGGGGATTCTTTAACCATAGGTTTCCGCGTATTGGGAGTTTAGTTTTTGGTAAATTAGGATGGTGTCTACGGATTTTTTTTCTTTCTTCACAAAATGCGCAATATTTCGGGTCTGTCGTTTCGTGATTCCGAAGCTTTGAGATTTTTCTCTTTTGAAGTACTGGGTCTAAACTGAGCAGATTAATTGCATTTTGATACAGAAACGAAAATTTCACGTACAAACAGGGGCTGCTTTAGGTCAGTTTGGAAACATTTCAGTGCTTGAAAATTTTCGTAACCATTCAAATTGAAATATCATTAGGCCTTTTTCTGTCACTGCCAGTTTTCTGGGCTTGTAAATAAAATGCCAGTTTTCTGGGCTCGCACCTGCCTAATTCAATACACATAATAGTGACTTGATTGCTATTCTGGCCTACAATATAATAATTTAACTGAAAATGACATTTTTTTTAAACTAGAAAGTTTTAATGCATCCTTTTTCTATAATGTGTGCCCCGTCATTCATAAGACCTCGACTTTTTCTTTCAAATGTAAGTGGTGTCCTCTGAATTCGTTCAGTCCTTACAGGGAGCTTCTTCGCTCGCGCTGAGAACTGCGATGCATGCACAGTTGCGGGCTAAGTCTAATGCTTTTCCTACTGCCAAATCCCCACTATTCTTACTGTCGCGAACGTTTTTGCCAAACAATTTCCCACCCTACAGCGCTAAGCGTCACAGGCCTGTTCGTGTCATCGACGCCACCATTCAAAATGCCATGCTACGCGCAGGTCCCCATCAGATCTTTCAGGTGGCGCAGCGTGGCAAGTGCATTTGCAGACGCCGCATAAAAGCTGTCACTCACCGCCTCGGCCTGTGGCACAAGCGAAGACGCCCCACGAGAGAGCTATCGAAAAGACGATCTTGTCACCGAAGGCGTACGCCATCTTGGCCCATTCTCCCTCCGGAGCCTCGCCACGGTTCCAGTCGTACTTGTTGAACACGCAGGCCAGGCAGCAGGCCGTCGCCACGCACCACAGGACGGCAGTCGCCCTCTGGTGGTCGGAGGGAATGAACAGCACGGGAGAAGCGAGGTGTATTAGCATTACAGTTTCGAGCACGGAGACAAGACGTCACACCTGCGTATGAGCAACTGAAAAATTTCACGGAACTAACGGCGTGCGTTGGTAAAGTACTACGCATTCCCCTGCGTTATTGGAAGCTATAGGGTGCGAATTAAGTAGACGTAATGGGGCTTAAGAACTGGCGTGCGCAGGAGGGAGGAAGAGCGGGGGCGATGGTTTGTCGCGGACGGACACCCCCCGAAATTTTCGAACCATTGGGTGGGAGGTGGGGGACAGACAAAAAAAACTGTGCCTATCAGCAAATAATGGCTACCGGTGCGGCTTAGATGTATAATCTCAACGCGAAGATAAGTGATTTTTCACTTTCAGTGGGGTAAACTGAACGAAACAATCGGAACGTTTTGCATAGTACGACGTCATCTCTAAGTCGTGTTTTCAATTTGCCTAAATTCCATGCTTTGGCTTTTCAGTTTTTCATGTTTTTTTTTTACTTTTTCTCCTATCATGCTTTTCTTTTCCCCCTTTCGGGTGAAAAAAAAAATACCGTATACGTCCCTGGTTTTATGGGCCCTTTTTATCCCGTGTCGTACCAGAACCTGTAGACTGGTGTGAAGCTTTCTATTTTCACCACCTTTCTCGCAACAGCAAACAATGGCAATAGCTAACTGATCAAGACAATAGGGATTACGAAAAAAATCACGCCAATCCACCCCGTGAATGTGGTTGGAAAGCAAAGCTGTCAATGGCACCCATAACGATTACCCGTGCGACGTCACTTAAATCAACTCACATCGCTCTACAAATAGTAAAACGAGAGAGAAGTGAAATGCACTTAACCACACCATTTATTACTTCAAATAGATATTTTTCGTAACGTTAAAGCAATGCATGATGCATGAACGGTGTTTGGTTGAGTTGTATTGGTGTAGCACAAGAGTGGAAACATTTTTTTATAAAATTAAAGTAAGCTCCAACCCGGTGTTAGACGATATGACTTCTCCGTCTCTGCGCCGCGGACGGAGGCGACGAGATTTGCGGCAGAGAAGGAGGAGGAGGAAGAAATGCTTCTGTTCAGATTTATGAACGGCCCAGAGTGCAGCCCTAGGGAGTGATTCCTTCTTCTGTGGGGCCCATATGCAGTCCGCGCGGCCTGTGTTCTGTCCACCCGCTGAAGCTGGGTAGGTAGAGAGGGCCTGTACAGCAGCGTCTCCCATTGCTCTTGTTGGGTAGTGGACGGAAAGAGAGGAGGGTGCTCAGGGTTAAAGTCGCACACCCCGATTACGGGGCGGAGTGTTCCTACTTCTAAGCAAAATTTACATTCAGTGTCGTAGCGATTCGGATGCATTAGGTGAAGACACGTAGGCTGTGGGAAGGAGCCCGGATTGTATCAGCCGTAGGGTAGTTTGTTGTTCTCTGGAAAGGTCAGGGGAAGGCGAAGGTACGGTCTGTCTCAGAAGGCGATAATGCTGGATTATCTCCCTGGTCGTGACAAGCGGGTGACTGTCCTCGTGCAGCTCCATTGCACGGGAGGTAAAGGCGCAGGCTTGTTGGGTGGGCGTATTTGTTGCCCTCCATAGAAGCGTGGGGGGTGTCCAGATGAGCTGAATGGAACCGTTTGGGGAGTGGTTTTTTAGCACGCGCCGTGCAGGTCAGGACACCCAACCTGACTTGCTGGGAATCGGCGACTACCCTCCGAACCCCTGGTTGAGTGAGAGCCAAGGTGATGGCTGCCTCTTCTGCTGCCGTCACATTTTGGGTCCTAAGCGAGGTTCACGCAAGGAGGTTGGTTCTGGAGGTAGCCACGATGATGGCGTATTGCTGCCCCCGATGTTTGGAGACGTCTGTGTAGACAACTGCATGATCCCCACGGAGGGTGGTGTTTAGCGCTTGAGCGCGTGCTTTTCGGTGACCCTCGTCATGTGAGGGGTTCGTATTTTTAAGCAAAGGGAGCATCTTTAGTTTTAGTCGCCAAGAGTCTGGGAGTACGTCAAGCGGAGTGACATTCTGGGCTGCCCAGCCAATCTGGTGAAGTATGCTGTTACCCACCGCAGTTCTGAATCGAACCTTCTGGTTACAAAGATGGCCGTCTATCAGCTCTTCCGCCGTGTTGTGGAGCCCCGTGCTAAGCAGCCTCTCCGTGGACGCACTCATGAGAATGCCAATGCCTGCTCGACCGCCTTTCTAATCATTATATAAAGCATCTCTATGTCTTCCTTGTCGAGAAGAAGACAGGGGGTTGACGTAAGTAACTCTCGAGAGGACAAAAGCTTCAATTAATCGAAAGGTACCAAATTCTTTTAGGCCTCGCTTCTTGGTGGCAACTCGCCTGATCATGTGTATGATTAGATTAATGCTGTTTTTGAGGCGCTGCAAGGAGACGTCACTCTGGGTGTTAGCCTCGAGATGTAGGCTGAGGATCTTGATGCTGGGGTTTGGAGTGATGGCCTAGCCATCAAGGAGTATTTGAAGTATTCCTTGATTTGGCGAGAGGGCGGACGACAAGGAGCTGTGATTTTTTACGTGAACACTGGACGTCATAGGCTTTAGCGCATTGGCGTACTAGAAGTGAGATGTCATGCATTGGTGTGAGCTTGCTTTAATTTTTGTAACTCTTAGCACATGAGCTAGGTGCGCACAGGGCCGCTAGACGGGCGTGTGGTCGCGTGACACTTTCACGTGGCATTCAGCGAGAACGCATGGGCTAAACCCGTAGATGTGCTTGGTGAGTACACCACCTGTCTTTCCCGTCTTCGCGTGGGCTCGTAGCTAAGTCGGTAAGACAACGGGCTCTTAGTTCCAGGTTCGATTTCTGGCGGTGCCAGAAAATTCTTTTATTTATTCGCTGGAGTTTTCTGGTGACACCAACGGTCGCGAAAGAACCCTTGGGGGGGTAGAGGTAAAAAGCTTTGCTTTAAAAACGATATTTAAAAACTTGTCCCTTGCTAAAAAAGTTTGAATCTCAGGCTTTCCTGTTACTTTATGTGTTATAGGTCTATTTTGTACAAATGCACCATAGGTTGGTATAGAGTAGACGATAGGTAGAATCTGGCTTCATGTTGTGGAGGTGGGAAGTTCGATTCTCCCCGGGCGCAACGTTTCTTTTTATTGTAAGCTGCCGTTGGCGTATTTGAAAACTGAAATTAAATATTTTGGCAGAACAAACGCCCCTGACTCAGGCAGAATCGTCAAAGCTTCTTCGCTAGGTCTGTTTACTGAACGCTGCCGTTGATTCTGGCCATGGAGGCTCAGTTAGCCACACTGAGAGCCACCCAGCGACGGCGGGCGGCGTGTCTAAAATTTGAAGTTAATGTTTAGAAATACATATACAATTTAACCTTGTACAAATACTTGTGTTAAACGGTTTTCAATACGTAAATAAGCGGTTCAGCAGTTACAGTAGCTGCTAGGTTTGCACGTCATGTGACAGGGACACATAATCTAGTGTCAAGTTTCGACACTACGAACCGCCACCCTTCCGATTTCAGGAAGTTTGCTGCCAAATTAAAATTATTGCCGCCAATTTGTTTAGAAATCGCTTGTGGTTACCGGGCTATGCAAAGCGCTGGCTTTCATCTGAGCTACAGAACATGTACGCCACAAAAATCGGTTGTCTGTCCCTTTATTCAAACAGCCTTGCCCTGGTGGCATTCAGCGTATCTTGTGCATTGTTGCAACATGTTGGCATTCGTTCCAAATGTAGAAGAGTATTGTGGAAAGGCACGGCACACATGGTAGCAACGTCAAAAAATTTGTTGGTTGGACGTGACAAATGCAGCCCATCTTGTCTTGGTCTAGTTGGGTTGTCGTATTTCACATTTTTCTTGCATTTTGAGTCGCAGGTTCTTTATTCTCCAGCCACTCTGGTGCGACAGCAAAAGTGGAACACCAAGCGTGGACAGGTTTAGATTGATGGCGATTTGCATGGTCACGTTTCATGTGTTGGTTGATCATTTGCCACCACTGGCACCGTTTCATGGCCCTTGTCACCCCCTTTGCCACCATCCTGCGGATGGGCCCTTCGATCCATCTGGAGAAAGTCCTTGAGCGGTTTTAGGTTTGCGTCCCATTGCTGTAAGTACGTACAGTCGGTAAAACGCTTGTCTATAACAGCGATTTCAACTTTAACCAGCTACTACCGAAAACTGCCGAAACATACTCGGTCCAAACATGTCGGAGGCAAAATCGAAGGGCTAAGACTTCAGAATTCCGCAGTCGTTTTATTCAAATCCCGCTCCGTCGGGGCAGAATAGGGCCGAGAGTACGAAAGCTGTGTTATAGACAAGCCTTTTACCGGCTGTACAGTCACTCTCTTGGAGTACAGCAGTATATTTTAGTTGCACCTTTATGGGATTCAGAAGCCAGATATCCGCAGCACCGTAAGCGTCTGTGTCTTTGATAACCAAAGTTGCATGTGTAAATTAATCTGCTGCGGCACTTGCCTTTACTGTATTAGTATTTGGCCCCTTAGCACTGAAGATCATTTAATTTGCATGCAAGCTGGCTAAAGTGTGCCTGTCGGCTCGAGATGTTTTCCTCGTCCATTTCCTCGTGATATTCTCCCGACTTCGTTCCTTTGAAGACGGACAGACAGCCGTCAGCAAAGCCGTCCTCGTTGCCGATGTGGCTGACTATCAGCCGCGCTCCTCTTCCGGATGGCTGTTTGAGCCCAGTTGTCAAACCACGCTGGAAAACGTCCTGAGGCGGTTTCACTGTCTTGTTCCCTCCAAGCCTTCGTCACGGTGTCGCCAGCCTTTACCCAAGTTTCGTCTGTGTAGAACACCTTGCGGTGCTGCTGCTTGTACTCAGCGATCTGACGAAGGTACCTCTGCCGCCAAATCAGCACGCCCTGACGCTCGATCATCATCGAGTTTCATTGGCGTTTCACGAAGACGAAGCCGATGTCACTCAGGAGGCGGCGGATGGTCCACGTTCGAAGGCTGGGGAGATGCTCACTCCTCCGAAATTCTTCCGCAATATTCTGTGTAGTAGGAGGCTCGTTGCGCCGGAAGAGATCGTGCACAATGTTTATCAGCGCGCACGAAGTGAAGCCGTCATACATCGCAGTGCGGCGTCTGCGATTCTCGCTTCCAGGCCTTTTCCGCGAAGGTGTTGTCACCTTCCCGCCTGTCGCCTTCGCTTTGGATTTGATGCCCAAAATCTTCCGGAAACTGGCACCGGTGTACTCACTTGTCGTGCGAAAAGTTTCTTTCACGCCAACGTGCGGCTGCTCCTCTCGCAGCTTCATGTAGACGTTCAAAACTCTATGCTGAACGTGGCGACAAAGAACAATGCCGCTGCAGTTCTTCCTGTACAGATGCTTCGGCGTTGATGGGCTCTTTCGGGGAGGTGAACTCGCCCCAGACCACAAACGCGACGAAGAATCTGGAGTCGAAGAAACAGTAACAAATGCGGCTGCAGGTGGCACTGCGTAGTCATGTCCGCCAGAAAATCGACCTCGTACGAGACGTCCATGTTGGAGAATGAGATGGTGGAAAATGTGGGGACAAAAATACAATGCGCGAAGCAAAAAGGCCACTATACGCTAATACTTCGTAATTTCAAAGCTGGTAAATAATGCATACGTGTGTAAACTACAACAAGTAAGCCATAAAAAGTAAACTGAACTTTGTTATTTTTTTAATAAGGTTCTGTTTTGTCATTTTCGCAGCGGGTTTTGACTGGGAATAGCAATTTTTTATGACATTTTTACGTTTTGATACACGTTAGTCGTGGTAATGTATCTCACATTGAAATTTTAAAATCGGAAGAACATTAAGTTTACTTGCTTTGTTTTTTGGGGTTCTTTTATTTTGTGCTTCCAAAAATATTCGCAGTAGCGCACTCTTCGCGCCGAGCGGAAGAACAGCCGGTTGCGGTGATGAGGCGCAAGGGCAACTTCCGGTGCCGTTCTTAAGTTGTAACCGAGCATAGTATGTATTCAAAGAGGGCAAGTAAGGCGTACCAGTAGAAGCTACGCTGACAAGCGCTGGCTACTAATTAGGGCTAACGTTGCAGCTTATTCGAGGTCGAGTCCTTAGACTAATTTTTCATTGAATGCATAAGCCTGAAACGATTGATTATGAGGTTTAATGCGCCGAAGCTACACGTGGGCGATGAGGTGCGCTGTAGTGGAGGACTCCGGATTAATTTTGACCACCTGGGGATCTTTAACATGCGCCGAAATTTTGACACACGGGCGTTTTCGCTTTTTCCCTCTATCAGAACAGTGGCCAACGGGGACGGGATCCAACCCGCGTCCTTGGGCTCAGAAGCACAACTCCTATTGGCGGTGAGCGCGAACACAGGCGGCGCTGCGAAGCGCGCCTCCGTGACGTCAGCTTAGGGATTATCGCATTTGTCGTCTGCTTCACTTAGGATCGCTCTCCCTGCTGTTTCTTTGCGCTCGGTCAACGTCTGATGCTTGTCCGCACCAGAATTGGCGTGTGGGTAACTTTTTATCATATTAATAGGCTTAAAATCGCATACACTAGCTCATGGTGTCAATTAAAGTATAGTTTTGGATACCGCTACGGGAGAAACATTGCCGGCGCCACCCCATTCCTTGCGAAGCCGGTCCTGTACGGAGCGCGAAGAGTCGGAGCTAGGCGTCAGCTTCTCATGTAAGCATTCGAACAAAAGGAACAGTCAGCTGCTAATAACCGACAACAGCGAAAACGGAAGACCAAAACAAATTCTAGACCTTCAGGGCTGTCGGTTTTGGCAGAAGGCATCACGATTCCCGGTAATCATATGTAAGGTAAAACAGTTTTTGCAACATTGCCGAACGTTCGAACGCGTTTTGCCACATCACTTTACGTTGTCAAGGCATGAAAGTTTGCCGACATGCACTATAGACTGCAAAAACTGTAGGTTTTGTTCCAAATAACCCAGTGTGTATATACGCGCGTGCTGATTCTATACCAGGCATCTAACCAGTATGGAGGTTTATTGAGCAAAGCGAGTCACGTCTTCGTTAAATTTATAGTAACACATATATGTTTGTTAAGACCTGGAGGGATATTTCGGAACATTTTGCACAGCCATATCTTCCCGATATTCGGATATGCGTTATAGGAAAACTGCACCCAAGGGGAGGAGGAGTAAGAGGAGGAGGGGGAAACTTTGTTTAACAGTTAAATCGATCTGGTTAGTGGGCCGGGTCCTCAGTCCAGGACAAGAGAGTAAAAGTAATTTTCTTCAAATCATAGAACGCCATCCCGAGTAGAATAGGATTTGTTCTTCGCGCCTGGAAGGGTTGAAAAGCAATAAAGAGCTACTTGGAATTCTTCGGTTTCGAGTCTTGTAATATATGCAGGTATACTATTTATTACGTTAGTTAGCGAGTATATCATGCCTTCAACACCGTAATCATGTCATCATTGTTCGAGTTGAGAGTCAGTTCGTTATGATAACGATATAATTACGATAGAAATTCGGAGCACAAAAGCCGCCTTCCAGTACTGTGGACCACGTTGTTTAGGGCGCGATCGCGGTGGCGTAGCACAAACCTTCTCATTGTATTTGCATGTGAATAAACAAAGCACGCTGCGGATATGCACCTTCTTGCACGCAGCCGTAATGAAAGCCAATTTGTGAAGAAGGGAATGTATGCCATACAAAATGAAGGAAATATCCACACAACCTTTGTGAGGCTCCCAAACATCCCGAAACCTCCTAATAAGAAGTTGGTGACGGCGCAGAAAAATTAATGCGTTGGGCAGAAATAAAAAGCAAAAAACATTAATCCGATACAAGACAAGAACGAAAGAAACAGAAGAAAGCCGCTTTATTTCCTGCTGTGCGATGAGCGTGTAGGGGCCGCTGCTTGGTACGTAGTATTAGATTGTTGAGTCTTCATAGGAGCATCTCAAAAGTACTGCAGGGAAGCCTACGCATTTTGAATACTTATCGAGAAGCTCTGATCGCTGATCCTCGCGAATAAGCAAGAAAGGACGAGTTACACACGATCTTCTGGCGGATACTCTGAAGGAAGTTGTTCTCTATCTCTTCGTGTGTTGCAAACTTGGGGGGATACAGCTTCAAATTATTCAGATGCGTCAGAAGCTGGCAAAATAACTGAGTCGCTATAAATACGCTTTTTAACGCATTACAACAACGAAGCGGGCAATTTCTAGCCCAGGCACTGTTGCCCCTCACAAGCGGAGTGTAGCAGACGACAGCGGCGCGAATCCCTAAGCCGACGTCAGAGCCAGGGGGCGCCACTCAAAGATCTCACCGCCAATAGCCACTGAGCCACCGCGGCGGGTATAAGCCTGAAACGAACACGAACTACAGTTTTGCTTGATTCAGACGATTCAAACGTTTTATTGTGGATAAATGAGAAGGAAACGCTGTTGAGAATTGTACACGTCGCCGAATTTGTTCCGCATGTTAAGTTGCAACTCAATTTCGAGATTGCTGGCGCATTTTGACGCATTTTTATCTCTTTTCATGCAAGTATGATCTGAAATGTCATTTCTCTTCGTTTTCAGTCCGCTTGATATCTCGGTAACGTCGTTTGTGAAGCGGTATTAATAAGCCGTTCGATTTTTAACCATGCAGCTGCCACATGCGTTCAAAATAGGCTTCACTGCGTTTACGTCTTTACGGCTCCAGCAGGAACGGGAAATTTAGTCGGGTGGAAGGGGCGCTACGACCCGGTGGTTACCTAGGGCTTGACGCGTCACTATAAGACGAATCAATGAGCTGAGAGAAAGCTTGGAGGATATATTTATTTGTAATGACTGCGCTGAGGCGATACAGAAGTAGTTTAATGCTCCAGTTTTTTGTGGTTATTTCTTAGGTACGGCTCCACGGAAGCAAGAAAATGTAACAGCTGCAAAAACATAGCAAAAACACATCAAGGTCGAGTGAACTGCTTTATGGGCAACCCTGGTAAATGCTCTTGTAGCTTGCTTAAAAATCACGCACTTTGTCTGTTATGTATTTTAATAGCGAATCAAAGCAGTTGCTAAACCAATTCGTGCCGTACCCAGAAAAGGGAACGGGTATGCCCCAAGCCACCTTGTCCTTGTGTCACCATTTCAGAGATGCATTATGTTGGGGTCCTGAGTCCTGAAATAAGACTCAGAGTTACCTGAGAGTTTAAACGATTAAATAAGGTCTAGCACCTGTCCTTATGTTGCAAGAACGGCGGAGGCAGACTTAGTGCCGTATTCTCTGGAGCTAAGTGGCGCACTAAAAATTAGCTCTCAGTGATGCAAGCTGAAATTCGCACCCTCCCTGTTGCCAGCTTATCGACAAAAGCACCACTAGGTAAAACACAAAAAGTTCCGACCAGTCGGAAGCTTGGAAGAAACGCACTCGAAGCTACTTCGGATACATCTCGTACCAGAGAGAAAAACTACCTAAACTAACTAAAATTTGGTAGCATATTTCCTACAAATTGGACGTAAACACTCCCGCGATAGAATTAGTTTTATTATGACATTGTGTGACAACAAAAAAAGCAAAGGTACCCCCCATTACCTTGGAAAGCAATGATCAATCGCTGTGAATGTTCGCAGAACCAACACTGAACGAATCTTGTGCTATATTCTTTTTTTAAAAGCTTTACAAACTTATGTGCTAGGCTTCCGTTCTACACTACATCGGAAAATAGGAGCTTCTATGAGTTGCTCTACGCAGTAAATACCCGATCTATAATTTTACAATTTGTGTCCCTTAAAAAGAAAATGCTTCTCGCGGCAAAAGGGAGAGGTCACTCACCCGTGAGATGAAGGAATCCCCGTACTTGTCTAGCATGAGGAACGTAATACAGCCAGCGAAGAAGCAAACGGCGTGGTAAGTTGGCAGCACGTACACGTCGTTGAGGGTGTCAATAGTGGCTCTGTAGCGGCGAGAAGCGAGGCTGCTCAAGTGCAGGCACACATAGTGCCCGATACGCTTCTCATCTCCATGGGAATACTTCCTGTAAATTCTCTCAAGAATGACCCCTAACGTTTGACACAGTCAGATTATATTTATTTTCCCGCAGTATGGCGGTCTGTAGCGGCGGACTGGCACTCATCAATGACTTATTGAAGAGCCACCCACGACCGTAATTAGAAATGTGGGACTATAAACTCCCGAATAATTCGCATAGCCCTACCGGTCCTATAATTTACTACACAAGCTATGCTTCTAGGTTTATTCGACGTTCCACTTCTGCGTACATATACGTGCCTGACAGAAAACTAAAGCAAATTTAGACAGAAGCCTTCGGAAATACTTTTGGCAGTCTCAGAAGGAAGCAATGAAGCTAAATGTGCGCACATAAAAAACAATTACATGTGTCATATGAAAGTCTAAAACACGAGCGCATTTTTTTCTTAGCTTTTTTTTAAATCAGATTGCGCTCCGCAGGCCTTCGAAACGAGCACAAAGTATTACTTAAAAACGTCGTCAGTTCCAAATCTCAGCACGTCTATATACATTCCAACACTTCGTCAACATGTAAAATGAAACAAAGATAACAGTAAAACGAAGGTAACATATTAGCTGCTAGAACAGTCCGAGTTCTGTGTTGTGTTGAAAATAACAAGGCTAATTGGCTTTCATGAGCCTTCTTTTGGAGGTGGAAATAAAATATCACAACACTTTAAACACGTGAAGCTCTGATTTTGTCTTATGGTTCAGCTTTATTAACCCTGCTGTTAATTATCTGTTTACGTCACGGATAAGCATTCATGCCACACCACTGACTTTTCTTACCGACACGCAAAAATGAGCCCCCCGGTTCATCAGGTTTTCGCCTTGTTCTACATCTTCGACAGCCGAGGTCTTCCCCTCGTTGGATGATTTTTATGATCACGTCTTGACGTGTTTGTTTAGCCTCATTTTTTACTGATGAGCGTCATTCATAGAACACATTAGGTACAAGTTATTTTTTATAATGCGTAGTTTTAATAAAATCTTATGAAAAAGATTGTGGTAGGTGTGAATAAAAGTGAGTGAGTGAATGTGCAGCTTGGCTGGTCCTCATTTACTGCTGACTTTACAGGCAGAGAAACAACATATGACCTATTAATTCACGCGAAAGGACAAAACGCAAGGTGAAACATATAGGCGCAACCCTACGAAAGTACTCTATTCTTTTTTTTTATTACTGGCGTACACCACGCGTACGTCAAAGTAGGCAGAGGACGTAGTGATAAGGAGAACTCGTTACGCAGACGCAAGTGGAAAACATCATTTTTCCAGAACTCGAACAATGCGCGAGACAGTGCTTCCCCAAGTTTTAAGACGTAGCAGAACACTAAATTTACGGGGCTCTATATCGTTTTTTTTTTCGCAAAGGAGAACGATGCGTGGAAAAGATTTTATTGTGGTTAGACAGGTATCATGACCATTCTACGCATTTTATCTCAGCTTTAGCATTCTCTAGAGCTGTACAAAATAAATTTGGAAGAAATAAACGAAGCAATGAAGCAACAAGGCTACCTCCTGTAGTCACCCACACCTAACGTATACAGTTGTTTGCGGATCAACGTGATTATAAATAATTAAAAGATTTCAGTACGCTGGTGGTGCTGTAGGAGTTCAGGTTTAAAGAAAACCACCCATGAATCATTGAATGCGCTTGTTCTTGTCCGTGAATAAAAGAATGTTCAATTTCTTGATTTATGTTTTAGCAAAAGTAGTGGTTTGCTGCGCTCTCAATAGCAGCTATTGCAATGCAGTTACAAGGCATTTCTAACCACGCTATATATTTAATTATTGCAGCTTATAATAGGACTCTCGCTTTATAACAAACAAAATCTCTGATTTACGGTAAAAACTGGCGTCCAAGTCACGAAAGACATGCGGAAAAAAGCTTTGGGATGTGAATGCATTGCAAGGGCGATTAGAACTGCATGAAGTTTATAATGTCCGTACTAACCTTCCGACGTTCAATTTGTGACTAGAATGTGGTCCCACTATCGAAGTACTGCTTACTTTATGGGGAGTTATTAGGCACGAAAAACATCACAACAAAGAAGAAATGAGCTTTGAAAATTCCCACGATTTGACCCGCACGCGCTATCAATAAATTGTACTTGTCCAGCTAAAAGAGTATGGAAAACGTTGAGCCGCGAATCGATCCGTGTTCGGCACTTACGAGTAGGTTTTGCCCAGAATGACCGGGAAGGGATAGTAGTCACTGTTGTGCATTTGCCACGCCGAAAACGCACAGCATACCAGGGAAAGCACGGACATGACAGTAATCGCTGTCCAGTGTTTCCTGTGGGAAAAAACATTAAATTCGAAATTGAACGTCACGAGTAAAGACAGGGCAGTAGGAAAAACTCACAAATCTCGCAAGCATTAACGATTAATCATGGACTGGCGTCTCACGTGGGCCAGTGTGTTTCCTGCGTGATTCGTCTCCTCATTTGCCGGCAACGTGACAGCCGCGAATGAAACCTTCCTCCGTACGAACCGATTCCCCAAACGAGCACGTGATGGACAACGAAACAATCGTGAGAAGAATTTAGCGGCTAGATTTGCATGTGCACTTCTCGAGTTCCTAGCTGAACCTCACGTGCGCGCGCGTTTGTCCAATGGACAAAAAATTGTGGTTGATTCCTCTGTCATATGAATCGGTAAAACAGAAAGTGAAATGGGCAGCGAAATCTGCAGCTGAGCATGGTTTGCGGGTCAGCGGCTGTCTTGTCGGTGTGCTTGGAGAGCGACGTCGTACTGGCGGGTCGCTTCGGCAAAGGTGTAGTGGCGTCGTTTCCGCGACGAATATGACGTCAGTGAAACCTTGGTGTATCCCGGCGTTAAACACTTTCCTCTTAAAATATAAAACCCCAAAAACGATCAACCCTAAGTATAACAACGTAGTCTTCAGTTCTAAAGGTTTCTTCCCCGCAAGAAGACGCTGTGTGCTGGGGTGCACACTTTACAGACCACTTGCTTCGTTGTACTGGCGTCATTTCCGTGACAGATATGACGTCGCTCAGATGTTTGTGTATCCCTAAATGAAACACTTTTGTGTTAAAATAAAGGAGGGGGTGTGCAGGTGAATACGAAACTTAACTATCCAACTATTAAGATACGCACCTTTTCCTTCTCTTCCTCCGCATTGTTTGTTTATTATTGTTGTTGTTAATATTGTCACGGGACTTGGCGAACGATCCCCATGGCGCCATGGCCCATTATTAATGACTATGACGACGAACAAGGAGCAGTGTGTGGGCGCAGCCAGCGCGGGTTTTCTCATGGCCGCTTCGTAAACAATGTAAATAGATCGCTCATTATCCTTAACCATGGTTCGTTCCATGTGCTCTGCCGCCATGTCAGAATATTAAAGCTTTCTCTGAATTCTTGTCCAAACTGCTTTCGCAACTTTAAGTTCCCAGATATTTCTATTTGAACTTGTCGTGGGTATTTTTCTTGTATCTGCTATCCTATAAAACGCGTCAGGTGGTGGTGAAGATGAGAAATATTTCTTCCAAGTAAGAGGAGTTTGGTGCTCCGAAGCGGGAGACGCCTTCAGCCCGGGGCTGCTGCGGCAGCTGCCGGACTGCGTGTCCGGTCCACCAACTGTCGCTGCTGTCCTTTCGGTCCAAGCTGGATAGCGTGGTCTCCCACTGCTCGCGGAATGGGCTGCCGATAATGACGCGGCTGGTGTGTTCTGGCAGGCCGAGGTGGTGTAGTTCAGTGTGGGGGTCTGTTTACAGTGTGGAGATGTTAGTGGATTAATGGCGAAATGTAGATATGCAGTAAGGTAAGGGGATGTTACGTATTCGTCTGTGGTTGCTGCCAGACGATCCCGGGTGGGCTTCTGGTGTGGTGGGGGTAAGCCCATTTTGCGAGACGGTGGGGCTGTAGATGTGCATCGCACTGCAATGGGATTGGCGTTGGGTCGCGGGGGAGGAGCTGGTGTGGTGCCCGGAGTGCGCATGCTCGGACTATAGCTGATGCTCGATTATTTCCGTCGAGCCATAGTCTATTTACGGTGACAGTGGATAAATAGGTGGATAGGTTTGTACGTAGTGGCTGACGTCATCACCAGAGCACAATGACAGCTTCTTCGGCCTGGACGATGTTCCTAGTTTTTATGGTCGCGGTGCTAACGATATTGCCTGCGACGTGAATGACATTTATCTCTGCTGCCTGAGGGGGGGGGGGGGGGGGTGTATACTGCGCTGAGTCCGTAAAAACACGTCTGTTCACGCACCAGTCAGTGACGTCTTGTATACGGCTTCACAATGGACAATCATTGTATGGAGGCTTTAAGATTTGATTATTGCTTTCCTACAGCGAACAGGTATTCGCTGTAAGGGGCCTACGAATTCCGTAGGCGCGGAGCTCCCTTTGGCGTTGTAACAGGCCGTGCGGTGCAGGCGCACTGCTCCACTTGGTCTGTTTAGCACGTGGGTTCAGCGTCAGCGAAAGACGGCCGTCTAAGTTGTACGAGCGTTTGGGAAGAGTAAGGTTCGGGCTGTCTCGGGGAACTATGTCTGCATAGAAAAACAACCCGAATGCTGCCTTCTGTTTGCACGAAAAATGTCCAGCTTTCAGGAGGGTTCCCTGTAACCCGTTGGTCCCCGGCTTGGACAGCTGGTATTAGCGGCTGACCGACAGCAGTACCGAGTTGGAATACCAGAGGAAGGTTTTGCGTTTTGTAAGACGATCTTGTGGAAGCGGTAGTGTGTATTGGATTGGGCGAATTTCAGTGTTTACGCAAATACTGAAATTCGGCGCGTCTATATGTCTGTCTGTCACCTGGTTGCTGCAGTCGCCCGAAGAAAGCAAAGAAAATTAACGACCAGAAAAACAAATTCCAGTACAGCCACTGATGGAAACCGAACTCTGGAACTAACCTGAAAAAAGGTGAGTGCTACCCATTCACCCTTGCATGGCCGATGACTTTAGCGCCTTCAGAGGAACGATAGGTGCATGCGTCGAACGTTCGACGTCGAGAACCGCACATAGATGACAACGCCACCCAAGCTGCAGGCCATTGTTTATCCTCACAGCGGTAAAAGAAAGAAAACAGTGCCCGGTATACGCATTCTACAGGAAACTTGGCATGTTACCTTCTAAATATCTGCACGATGCAGATGCCAACCAGGAACAGCTGAAAGTCCGTAGATATGAACCACAGGTGAGTGAAAGATCCCTGGTAAGGAGAAAATAACGCCAAGTGAGAAACAAAACAAAGCAAAGCAAAACAAAACAAAACAAAACAAAACAAAGCAAAACAAAACAAAACAAAACAAAACAAAACAAAACAAAACAATTCGATCGCATGTCCTAACGACAACGATGGTTGAATGCGCAGCCTTCTAGTGATGAATTCTTTGGTTGTCCAATCCGAAACTGCGAGTACGTGCTACTCTGGAGATACGCGCTATAATACTTTTCTAGATTACCCACAGCAGTTCTCGGGTGTGCACTCCGTAGGCCGGACGTTTGTGTTTGGGGTGTATACGGCGCGAATCGGCACCTGCTGCTTGGCGTTCGCTTCGACCATGTCGAAACGGAGCAGTCGGATAGACGGCGGCTTCACAACGCGACGAACCCAGGTTCGATTCCGGCCACGGAAAACGTTTTTTTCTTTCACTTCACCCCCGATCATTCATCATCATTGTCAGAAAAAGTTGGTTTTCCTCTACGGCGTATTGGCGTACATCGCCATCAGTGAGGACAATACAGATTCGCTTAAAAACAAAACAAAACAAAAACTCGACTGCAGGTCGAGCCTCAATATAGGAGTTCACGAAAACGGAAGTATACGGTCGGCTTTACCTGCGCTAAGCGACAGTCGTCATCGGCTCTTTTATAAACCAAGTCTTTTTAGGATAAGTTCTATAAACATGCTGAAGTTACGATCACGAAACGCCTATAAATTAACCTCTCTGCCATCCTCTACAGCTGCGTATAAGTATTATTGGTCAGAATTTAAAGCCGCAGTAAATTAATTTTCCGTTCGTCCGTCCGTCCTCAAACCAGTTCATTTTACCCGATAACGACATTGGCTCTGTATTTTCATTTTTTTGAAATTGCACAAACCAATCGCTAAAATGGCTTAACCCTTTCCTGCCAAACAAAAATATTTTAGAAAAAATGGCCACAAGTAATTAAATTCTGTGCATTTACCCCGTCCTAATGATGCTTCGACAAGTGAAAATGGAAAGCTCAGAGTATTTCACACAGAAAACAAACCCACACAGATGTGGAGGCAGGGCTTCTGTTCGTATGATCTGCGCACAGTAAGAATACCTTAAAAACGGCATCAGGCGCAGAAAACTGCATTTTTGCGGATTATTTAAAAGTTTTATATTGTTTTCAGGAGTACTTATATTATAAATAGGATTTTATGAAAATAAATAATAATGAAGTTTTAATGATGTACTTAATAACTATAATAATTAATATTAGCAAAAGTAATTACGGAACTAGTTCAAGGTTAGGGAGCAAGAAAACATTACCAACGAGCCAGCACAAAACCGCGAATTAATGAGACACCAAGAAAGCAAGAAAAAATTATTTTCCCTAGCTTTATAGCCTCCTCCCTGAAATAAAGTCATTCATTCATTCCTAGCGCTGCAGTGCACGAGCCCGCCAGCCTAACCGCCCAGCAAAATTTCCGTAACGACGAAAGCCCAGCCCACACATATGTGTGGGTGCATTTTTCAAGACTGAAGACGGAACGCACGCGAAGGGAACGGGTGTATTTTTTACCCGATTGGGTTTGTCCAAGTCCTGCAAGCTGTGTTTTACGCTTGTTATTCAGAAAATACGAGAATAGCAAGAAGAAATATCAGTTCTCATCTTGAAGGCGGCTAGCGTGATCGCGCCTGCTGGGGCGCCGTTTTGAATGTGGGATTTCTCGCCCCCTGGTGGCAAAATGAGTGAACTACCGAAACCAATGAACAGGGGGTAAAGCGAGCTCCGATACCGTGGGCGCTGACATGATACAATTTTCATGGTTGCCAGAGCAGTTCTATACAGCCTGCTAAAAAGTTGTTGCGTAATTATTTAACTAAAACTAAAAACTGAAGCAAAATAGTTACAAATAATTGCCTCAGTAATTAAAAATAGCTTTTTGAAAAACTTTTAGTGTAATTAAGCTCTAATTAGTGAACAAAGAGTTAATGTGTAGTTCAGTTCTGGTTTCGATTTTCTTTAAGTGCGCCAGGGAGTGGCGAGGCCCTTGCGCCTGTGTTGCGCAGTGTGCGTGCGCAGTCTCGAGTTCAGGTCTGCGTGCGCGCAAAATGTGCGCAACTGGCACAACTCGGTTGCACGCGCTGAGCAACTGCCTCCCCGGGCGCTTCCGAGGCTGTCATTCGTTGCTTCACGTTAAGCACCTTATCTGTTGCCCTTGAACTGACGCCTGAACAGCGATTCCGATCTGACCTTGACTACCTCAAGTTAACTACAGGCTACGGAGTGGCAGCCAACGATCGTTCCCGTTGGAAAGAGAAATAAAAGCAGCTTTTGCAATCGTTCTGGTTAAGTTGTTTTATTCATGGAACTTTATACAGCTCTCCGTGCTTCGAACTTTCGCGCAAACGTTCGTGAAGGTGCAACGAAAAAATAGGTAACGAAATGCGGTTTCTTACTTAAAGGGACCCATAATTCCTTTTGTACAAGCTACAAAAGGCCTTTATTGTCGCGTAGTACCAATATAGCGATACAATGCCGTTGGAATTATTGATCTACATTCAGTATTAGCTGCGCCAGAAGCAATTAGGTGCACCTCTCCCCCCTTGCCGATCGATTTCTCCTCCCTCTCTGCTTCTTTCAAAGCAGCTGGAAGCACTGGAAATAGCCATGTGACATCGCGACGTTCGACTTCCGTTCTCCGCTAGCTACATTCCTGCTCCTAGGCGCGGGTCAATCGCTGCAGACCTGCCTTTGACTCGAGATCGCGAAGGAAGGAGGAAGAGCAGCCGGAAGCCAATGGCAGTGACGTTCCGGCGACCGACGATCGGCCGAATGGCCGAATCAGGGGGGCACCTCGCCGTTGCGCCAGCCGCGGTCGGCGTTGCGTCAGCCGCGGTCGGCTCGCTGCGGCGGCGCGCTCATGGGCTGAGAAAGGCGATCTTCAAAAATTGTTTACAAATTATCCGTACAACGTATAGGGCTCACAGTTGGCTCAAAAATCCCCCGTTATGTGTTCTACCACCTGAATACATTTCATTGGCACCTTCATAAAGCTTTTCTGGTTCCCTTTAAATCAGTCACAATACGTGAATGTTCTCTCCTCGCACGCTCTGTGCGCAAATTACTGCCCCATTCAGTCCCACAAGCTTTTCCTTCCTTTGAAGTGGTGGAAAGCTGCTAGAACTTGACGAATCCAGAAAGAAAGGAAAACGGGACACGCCGCTGACTGTGTTTCGCATACTCTATTGGCATGCATTCTGCCACTCAGTTGGCCTGCGATCTACCGCGTACTTTTGTTCCTGTGCTTCAAAGGGACCGCGACTGACCGGCAATATCACCGTTGGCCCATGCGATAACGTTTTTTTTTTTTTTTGGTGTCAATAAAAGTATCGCATTCAGCTAAAGCCAGAGTTCACTTCACTTTGTTTGAAAAGCATTGAGCGCCTCTTCAAATGTCACAGAATGGCAACTAAAGCGGCACGGCGCAAAAATGCACGGAGATCATGACGGAGATTCATTTTCTATGCGCCTCAGTACGGATCAGCTGATTCCTTGGCGTCCTCGCGCATGCGATCAGTAGCATTCGAGCTTGCGCGCAGGTGTTGTGTGATCGTTGCCACGTCTTGCTCAAATAGTCTCACTACGTATAAGTCACACACTAAACCGAAAACACGTTGGTTACCTACCCACAGGAGATAAACTACGCAATGCTGTCGACGCCGCCTACACAAAACCCGCCTGGACAGCGAGCCGCCATGTCACAATTAATCCCGGCATTATGGTCCCTAGAAATATGAGCATACCGGCATGCTTCGCTAGCCGGACGCGGAAACGCCTCATTAGCACGTTGCCAGATTAATACTCATCGCTTTCGCCGTTTTTAGTAAGCAAAAGCTCAGCTGGCAACCTTCAAATCGTTGTATCATGTCTGCCACTGTGTGTCGTACGGTTCCAATGCATTGGCTCAGCGGCGCGCTTTCCCTCTAGAGTCAGTATATTATCTCTATGCCAATGAAGTCTCGGAAGCGTTCGCAGAAGCTACACAGGGCTGTGAAACCGAAACCAAAACAGGCGCCACTAAGTAAACGAATTTGTTGACCCACACGTTTGTGTGCACAGAGTTTCATACTAATATATACTAGAGGGAAATCTGGCGCCACTGTCTAGGGGAGCCGCGCTTCGGCGAGCCATGTACCGGGAAGGCACGTTCCACTTGTCCTTGACATGGCTCATGAACAGGCTGAAAAGTCGGCTCTGGCTACAAAAAAGCAACAATAGTAATGCAGAATGTTCATCAAATTTGTTTTGTTACCATAAAATCAGTGTTGTAACGTTCCTCTAAAATAGGAACGAAAGCTCGTTCCTCGTTCCTTCCCAATTTTGAAACGAGTTCCCGTTACAAGTTCCTTTATTGCGAAAGGAACGCGTTCCAGTTCCACTTCGAAAATTGGAACGTGTCGTTACATTAACGTTACAATTAGGTTTTTAAAATAAAATATAGTGTCGGAATATCCTGGGGTGAAATTAAGTGAGAAATTAAAAACTCACATCGAACTACGTATATTATACGAATATTAACACTGCCGGCCGCAGATTATCTGGAGATAAAAATAATCAAGAGAGAATTCCTAGGCGAATTTTTTCAGGGAGCACTGGACAAACTCCAGACGGCTCTAGGAGATTTCGTTGTAGGATGAGGATGTTTCGGTGAGAAAATTTCGGTGTACGGACATATCCGTGTACGGGCGTTTCGGTGCGCAAACCTTTAAACGACCAAATTATCCGGTGCTTGCCTGTTTGCGACAGCCGTTACATTTTTATTTCCGCTTAACATGGGTTATGGACAACAATCTGGAGCAGTGAATTTATTTTTTGATTGATGCCGTGCTTGATCTTTGCCAGGTATTTTTGGAAATTCTACATTTATATATTTTGTTTAATACCTATTCCTGGGGACACCTGTTATGTAGCCGAATGAATTCTTTAGCACACGTTTTTTTTTTCATTTCCGACAGGTAGTTAATTTATATTCGCTCTTTTATAGCTACGACAATTAACCGGTGTTTACGATAGTTCGACGCCTTTTTTGTACTGTTTTTTAAATTACACACCCTCAAGTACATATACATGCACACTCTCAATATGCAAAACATAACAAACATTACCTAGCCCCCCAGAATGCAGAAAACCTTATGAAGGGTATTACGTAGGCTGGGCTGCCTTGCTAAAATGAATTTGCGAACGCTGGTCTAGGATATTGTCGTGGAGGAAGAACGGGCCTTTTTGAAAACAGCCGCAGCTTCTAATGTCCTAAATGTTGATTAAGCGCGTATGGGTTGTGCATACAAATTTCACCCATCCTGTTCGGGAAAACCAACCTTCGTTTTATGTTTACATGCCTATATTAACCACATTTTAATTCGTTGTCCTAGCAACCCCCCCCCCTCCCGCACTTGTACTCTTGAATCTCGACCAGATTTCTTTTTTAGTCATGTTATTTTCGGTTTCCCCTGAAAATCCAACATGCGTGGCGGAGTTCACGGTCTCCGAAGCCTCACCGCAGTGATACAGGAAAAAACTTTACATTCACCAGGAGTTCACGAAACCCTATAATGTGCAACACAAAGCCACCCAAAAAGCCGCTGAGAACACAATGGCCACCATCGTTGGACCCTGCCTCCCCCCTCGAAGAACAAGCTTGCTGGCTACACCCGCCAGCGCGTCGCCGTCATACCGACGGCGCCTCCTCTCCAGCAATCGCCGCTTCGTCGCCTTCAGTCGCCCATTAAGTCACGCATATCATGGACACGCCAGGCATACATCGCTTTCTTTCATTATAAGGAGAGACAAAATTGAATAAGCTGGTGTGACGAGAGCGGCAACAGTCGTCTTCAAGTTTTCGAAGTCCAGTTTACACAATCGTGAAGCACAAGTGACACCGCCCGCTCTCTACCAAGGGGGCTGGTAGCCAGCGGGGCTCAGCCTTCCCCTCCCCTAAGTACGAGATTGATTGAGAAAATAATTATAACGGAATGCACACGCGGTTAATCTACCTCGTTTTTCTGGGTTTTTTTCGCGGATGTTTTGCTGTGGGGGTGGGGGAAGGAGGATGGACTAAAAGCAGCAGTGTCTTGCACCATTCGGTGAAGTGAAAGCAAAGCGCTTTGGTAACAGTTAAAGTAGTAGGGTTGTTGACATGAATGTTAAAATAAAAAAATAGGTTGAACGTATGCAAATTAACAGCGTTAATTTTACCATCTACTACAGAAATTGGGTTTTACGCCGCAATCCTCCGCCAGGGTTTAGCGTTCGTTTCGACGCACGGCGGCGCAAGCACAAGTCTCGAACGTAAAATCATACCAATTCCCGAAATTGCAATATTAAAGCTAAAATGTTCAAAGAATGCCTGGGACATCCCGTGACTCAAAATGCCTGGGCCAAGACGCCGTGCCCCAAAATGTCCGCGCATGAAATGTCCGCACCGAAACGGCCTGCACCTAAATGTCCGACACCGAAATCTCCGGATCCCGTATGAGACAATCTTTCCCCGCCAGGGACCAATTCTATCGGCCAGACGCGCGTCCTGGCCTCTCCAGGAAAACGATGAAAGGTGAAAAGTATCCTCGCGGCTACACTATTCACCCGTCGGACGCCGCGTAACTTCAACCAGCATGAAAGCAAGAACAAGATGCGGCCTGCTGCGTGGTTATTCTTCTGCCTTCGACCTTCGAGGAAGCACTTACGTCTGAAGGGCGGGCAAATTGACCAGCTTATAGGAAGAGAAACGCAGTAGTGACTTGTGGATTTTCGTACTAGAGCCTTGGCATTAAAAACAGCCAAATCCTAGCGATGTAACGGCAGGAACGCCGTTCCTGCCGTTCCTTCAAAAACCTAACGAGTTACCGTTACAGTTCCACCGACCCTTAATGGAACGGTGGCGTTCCTCCGTTCCTCCAAAAAGGAACTAGTTCCAGGAACACCGTTCCTTGTAACGCCGTTCCGTACAACACTGCATAAAATTGAACCTCCAAAAAATTAATTCGTCAGTGATTATGTATAAGCTTCAGGAACGATGAACAAGAAAAAAATGTTAACCTTTTTTGTTGATTTTGGCTTCGAGACAAAAAAGAAGACATATGGCCAGGCCTCTCAAGCTTGGACGTTCCTTGGTTTCCCTATAGGCGGCGTAAAAATCGACACCAACATGGCAACCTACAGCGGCAGCTTTCTTAATCAAGTCCACCAGACGGCGCAACCGAGAGGTTACTTTTGGTAGAGAATACAAAACATTCATTCCATGACTCAGAGAGCCAACAAAGTTCGCTTACAATGTGTTGTTTAAAAAGATTATTAACAAGTTTTTTATCAAACATCTGTTGAGCAAAATGTACGCAACTTTTTACGAACAGCCGACTGGTGAACCACCTCGCTTGTGAATTCGCAACCACAAAGCCAAGCTAAGCCAAGCTGGATTGCGGTTAACTTATTCTCTGTGGTGGTCTTGTCAAATCTAGTTTTCTTGAGTATTTCTGCGCTGTGAACATGCAGTGAGTGTGATACGTGCCACCGGGAAGGCTCAGCGACCCGCGTGAGCCTGTTGGAGCCCGTGTTAGCGGGGCCGCTGTACCGCCGCATCGACTTGTTGTGATGGCGCATCTAGGCCTATAGTCAGGCTGCGACTCCTCTTGCTATTGGCATCACTCTTCGTTTTACGCACTCGCCTCGGTCCAGACCTCGCCAAACGTACGTGTTGCTCCTCACGACGGATGCGCCCGTCTGAGCGTGCTCGCCACTACAAGTCTGTCTCGCGCGCTGTGCACGGAGTTGGTTCCCACCACCTCGCTGAAGCATCGCCCCAAGGTATGCCGCCACATGTGCGCACCCCTTCCTGGCCGCCCGACAGTCACGTTGTGCCTCTTGCTCGCTGGAGACATTGCGATCAATCCCGGCCCCAAGCGCACGTCGTCACGTCCTACTTGCAGCCGCTGCGAAAAGGTTGTGCATGACAACGTCGCCGCTCTCCAATGTGATGGATGCGGAAGGTGGGCACAGCGCACGTGCGAACTGATGACGCTCGCTGTATACCGCCGCCTCTCATCGTCGACTGAGTGCTGGTTGTGTGCCCTTCGTTCGAAATCTTAGCGCAAGTGAACGAGTTGTTATGGCAAAAAAAAAAAAAAAATGTCACGAAAGCGACTGCCCCTGTGAACTTGCAGATGTCAATAAACGATTTGTTCTCACTTGCTGCTCACTGTGGTCTGTGCCAGTCGAGGCCATCTGGTCACCTGGCGTAACATCACTTCACTAGCGCGGCGCAAGTAAACACGCGGCCAGCCAGCAACCAGCAGGAGCAGCGAGCCGGCGGCTGCCGTGCGAGAGCAGCCATGTTATTAAGGAGCTCAAGCGGCCTGTGCAAAAAGCATCCGCCATGTTTACAAAGCCTTGTTTCAGCGGCACCAAGCGGGCTCCCACCGTAGTTCACGACGCCGCCGCTACGATTTTTCTGGCACTACAGGCAAAGCTAGACCTTTGCTTCTCTAAAATCCTCCCTGTTCTGTGATATGGCTAGCTAAGCCAAGTAGGCAAGGAACGTCGCTAGCGGCAATGGCGCCGCCCACGGCGGCCCGCGACTGCAGCGACAGATTTCCCTCTAGTATATATTAGTATGAAACTCGATGTTTGTGTGGGCTGGGCCGTGAAGGGTTAAGCACATACATATACAACAACAGCTTGCGCGGCAGTTACGTTTTTGAATAGGTTTCCCCCTCTCCCCTTTATGACACCGAGAGAGAGAGAGAGAGAGAGAGAGAGAGAGAGCAAATTTTATTTCAACCTCAGGTTCAGGGAAGTGGGGTGGGCAGGCCCAGAGGGCGTCCGCGACCGCCAGGGTTCGCGCCGTGACCAGCTCTTGACTGGCCTCGTCCGAGCGGTGCAACCACTGCTCCCAGAGGTGGGGGGATGAGAGAGCGGGGAAGGGGTCCTTGGGACACTCACATAGCGCATAATAGCGCGTGTCGAGTACCTCGCGCGCAGGACAGGTAGGGTAGGTGAAGAGGTGAAGATGGGAGTGGGTTAGCATGATGCGATAAGGGAAGGTGCCCGTTTGAAGCTGTCGAGCGGCTGCCGGTGAGAGGTTGGGGTGAGGGGGTGGGTACGTCTGGCGGGGGAGGCGGAAGTGGAGGGCAATGTCCCTGAATGTGAGGGTTTGTGGCCTCTCCTGAGGGGTACCGTGTGTAGCCGGAAAAGAAACAGTGGCTCGGTGAGAACACTGAAAGGCGGGCTAGTTGGTGACCATTCATAGCTGTAACTTTTGCGCACACAAAAAACGAGGACTAAACAGAGACACGAAGACCAGCGCAGTCTTCGTGTCTCTGCGCTGGTCTTCGGGTCTCTGTTTAGTCCTCGTTTTTTGTGTGCGCAAAAGTTACAGCTATGCTCGGAGAAAGCTTGCGAGCACGTGCGTTCACCTTCTCATTCGCGCCTACTCCCGTGTGGGCCGAGGTCCACAACAGGGTTACGGTATCGGAGGGGGGGGGGGGGGGGTTAGTTGTGATGATCTTAAGTGCAACCGGGGTTATTGCACCCAAAAGAAAGTGTCAGACAGAACATAGGCTGAGGTCGGGTGATGTGAAATCGCCAGGGCATTAGCTGCCTCCTCCGCTATCGTACGGTGGTCGGTTGGAATGGTGGCTTCGATGGGCGTCGCGGTGCCTACAACCGAAATTACATGTGCTTTGCTGCCATGGTAGGGGGAGGTATCTGTGTATAGTGTGTGTGGGGCTGGGGGATGCATTCGGGAATGTGCCTTCGCCCTAGCCAGGCGACGTCCCGCGTGAAACGTTGGGTGCATATGTCGTGGGAGAGGTTTCATTCACAAGTGTGATCTGATTTAGCGTGGGATCGGGATGGATTTTGTTTGTGTGGTGGTTGGTTTTATTTTCACGCAATGTAGTACAAACTGCCCTGTGGGAGAAGCTGCCAGCCGAGTTTGTTGGGACATATTGTTAGCCTCAATTAGCTCTGAAATGGTGTTGTGCAGACCTAGCTGCTCTAGCCTGTGGTTCGGGGTGTGTGGGGGGAGCAGCACGGTATGTAGATACGCTTTCCTCAGCGAGGCGTTCAATTTCCGAGTGGTAGAGGGGGTAGGAGAAGGTATGATAATTGGTAGAGTGTTCTATTAAGGAAAACGCAGTGGACCAGGCGCAGGCGATCCTGTTCCAAAAGCCCTCTGTTTCTGGTGGAAACCCTACGTATAAGATGTGTGATCTGTGCAACGTGTCTACGCACGTACTGGAAGGTTGGGATAGGTGAGCGGTTGTGTGTGAGTGTCAGCCAGGATCTTGAGCTGCTGAACCACTGGGATGTCATCCCCGTTGACTCAGATTTATAGGCGGGGGGGGGGGGGGTAGGTGAGGGCTTCTTCCCGGGTGGGGTGAAGATGAGCATTGCCGATTTAGTAGGAGAGCAGGTTAGTGCCAGGGGTTGTATGTGTCTTAGCACGGTGTCCAGGCCTCTTTGTAAAGTGTGTTCAATTTGGCCATCTGATCCCCGTGTCACCCAGAGAGCGATATCATTTGCGTACAGCGTGCTGCGCAGGGAGGGAATGGTGAGGAGGGCTTTCGCCAGGGGGATTAGGGTGATGTTAAAAAGCATTGGAGAGAGCACGGCTCCTTGTGGTGTCCCTCTGTCTGTTCGGCATGGAGAGGGGTTATGAGCGCATCGATCCCAGCCCAATCGTGGCCGTGCGACCGCATAGGGAGTTGTAAGTGTACTGATAAAAGTTGAGTCCGAGGTTAAGGTCACAGATAGCTTGTAGAATTCCTTGGTGGGAAACCCTGTCAAAAGCTCTCTGTAAATCCAATGATAGAAGTTTGCTGTTGTCTATCTTTGGTGGGTGTAGATGTAGGTCGCGATGGTATTGCAAGAGAGCATCCTGCGTTGAAAGGTTGGGTCGGAAGCCTAGCATATTAGGGGGGTATCTGGTGTTGTTCTAGGTATCCGTTGACTCTATCTTGCAGTATGTGCTCCAAAAGCTTACTCATGCATGACGTCAACGAGATTGGGCGTAGGTTTTGAAAGGAGAGTTCCTTCCTCGGCTTGGGGATTAGCGTAATGGTCGAGTGCTTCCATTGCTGGGGGAGCGTGTGGTTGAGCCATTGGCCGTTCATATAGGCCAAAAGACTCTCTGCACCTCCATCGTTAAGCTGTCTGAGGATGGAATTGGTGACGCCATCCAAACCTGGCGCAGTGTTGCGCTTTAGGTTTCGTACAGCTTGCTCCAATTCCTGCATGGTTATGGGTGCATCTAGGGTGCCATTGGGTATTCCCATATAGGGTGGGGCGGACTCGCCTTGCGGGAGGGAGGGGGGATGTAGATTGCCCTTAGGTTCCTAAATATCTCGTCCTTTGGTAGGCCCGCATCAGTGATCAGTTTAGTTGTGTTATTGGCTGTTTGTGCCTTCGTGCGGGGTTTTAAAGCTCTTGTGCGTTTCCTCAGAGAATCTGGACTCGACTCCAGCCTGTGACCGCCTCTGACTTTTCTTGTTTTTATGTACCTATGTGTGCGTGTCTGTCTGGTGGAGTTTCTTTCGTTTTTTTCCTTTTCTTATTTGTATTATTCATGTGAGCATATAACCCTCATCATATGTTCACCAACCATCTGAAGTAGCAAGCCCAGCATTATGCAGGGCTGACCTCTTCGGTCTCATTAAAGAATTTTCTCTCATCTCTCTTTGTGTTGGTTGGGTTGAGGAGTGCCTTTAGTATGTGCCAGGCCTTCCGGGTGGACAGTTCGGTGGCGGTCCCACTCGATCGGCCCGCGCTGCCGGTTTTGGACGATGTTTGCGTAGGCGCTGTTGCGCCCCAGTTGGCACCACATTCATGGCTAATGTATCATTAGAAAGCAGAAGTCTTCTAGATTCCGAACTCGCTTACCGGTCTATTCCAGCTAATTTGGCTTTAGAAGGAGAAGCCAATTTGCAAGAGAGAAAAATTGTATTTTTGCTTTTTTTGCTTCGGGCGGTGCAAGAATTTGAGAAAACTATGCGACGTAATTACATGTAGTTTGGTATGTGCATAGAATAGATGTCTATGCAGTTAGTTACGTTGGGAATTTCCGTTTCAGCGAATAGATTTTGTTATACGGCCGTTTGAAAATAGCTAAAATAGCGCAACTTCACTCGCGCTAAACTTTTACATGGATTAATGCAGAGCAATGTGTTTTCGTGTGCGCGTTGCCAGCATATGTATTTGTATACTGCCGAAATTTCGCTGAATTTCGTTCAGCGGTTTTAAAGTTATTTTGGTCTACATATGGCAGTTTACACGTACACATGGGTTTTCTGGTGCAACTTTTCTGCGTTGCTGCTGAAGACGAAGTTTCAATATTTTCACACATCAAACTTGAAGACCTCCTTTACTCATTTACGTTCAATTTTTGCGCTGTGATAAATAGAACACGTATAAACTGTTACTGAAATTGGCTGATTTTCATCACGCCGGCCGAAGCGCTCAAACGCGCCTATTTACGTACACACACGGAACTCCTAAAAGTGCGTTACATGGAATATACGTCGATGTCATATCTTTATAACATTACCAAGTAAATGTACAATTAACCCTTTTTTATTCCTGTAGCGACGATTTTACAGCCATAACAGCGTTGAAGTTTTATGTGGCGCCATCCAGTGTCGAAACTGTAAAGCTACTTTGTTACGTTTCAGCTTTCTGCTACCGATGGCGCGGCCAAACGCACTATTCGAGGGAGCCTCAAGGCGGTACATTCAGGCTCCCCAGACTTTTTGCCTCTTCTTTGTCGTGGTGCCGATACTGCCGATACTCGTTCAGTTTTTGTCGCCACGCCGTGCGGTCTGTGCGAACTTCGGTGGTAGCAAATTTGCTCGGTATCTCTGGGCATTCTGCACCGCCGTTGTCCGGTGGAGTACAGCGGTGCGACGTTTTGTGATCTGCGATGGGTAAAACCCGTAAAACGCCAAAACGTTTGATAAGGCGTAAAAATGCATCACAAAGTCGCCGAGCGCAAGTGAGAGCGGCCGCAGCTTCCTCATGCAAGTAAGGATTTTCTTTTTGTGTTCATTGCACGCAATCTCGCGCTAACGCGCTGCGAGTGTTATTTCTGTTCAGCCTTTGTTGTGTTCTGGCGGAATATGAGGGTCCGCATGAGGGTTCGCATGTGTTGGGGATGTGAAAAAGCGCGCTTAGTTCTTACCACGATTTTGGCCGGCGTGGGGCTGCTAGTTTTACCTTTCAATGGTAAAAGCTCTGGGTGGTTTGTTATTCGGAGCCTAGCCACCGCTTGCTGCCACCGCTTGCACTTTTATTCGCGGCCCCTTCCCATTGCATGTGGCCCGGCCACCAATGCCTGGCCGTAAAAATGCAGAAGGTAGCCATATATGGCTGGCGTCTCGCTGGCGTCGTGAAACCCCCCCCCCCCCCTCCCCCCTACCCGTCGTGAACTAACCGGGCTCGCTCGCCGGCGCGCGCCCCGGCGTGCCCTGAAAACTCTCGTCGCTGCCGTAGCCGTAACATCTAGGCGTCGTGAAATAGCCGCTTGGCTCCTGCCGTACCCGTAAAAGCTACGCGTTGTGAAATAGTCGTACTTACGCCTCTGCTTACGGACGTTGTAGTTGGGTGTTGAAATCTTGCCGAGCTCTGTTTTTTTTTTTTTTTTGCCGCATTTAGAACTTTTGTAATAACTATACTTCACGCCCGCCTTACAACTCAGTTGGCTAGAGCAGTCGATTTTGGTTTTACCCAACCGGCTGAACCGCTACGGCTCACTGAAGCCAAGGCCGACGCAGCCAACGCTAGGGTTACGTCCGATAATCTGTAATTATTATAAGTGACTATGGCTGCACAAAGCTAGTCTGTAAATTTTTTTGTAACCATTTACTTTTGATGAATCAACTTTAACTTTCAAACTTAAAAAAACAAGCGGTTTTGCCTTTGCATAAATATCAAGAAAGACTGTTTTCTGTTCATGTTGCCAAGCAGGCTTGGGGTAGCAGCTTGGAGTTCCTTCCGTACTCAGCTAGAGGTAGTCCGACCATTTATAATTACTAAATAGTGATTACTAATTAACAACGACCCTGGCGGTGTGAGGAAGCGGTGTGTTCGGTTGGATAAAAATCAACAGATTGCTCTCACGGAGAGTTGCGTTCCTCCTGAACAGAACTTTAGTGACAGCTGCCGTTCCGCAACATTAGCATTCCTTATCGTTCCGTCTGGACGGAACGCTAGACAATGCCTTTTTTGTAGTGCTCTTTTGTTCACCTTATCCATAAGCTCCTCCTTTCTTTATCTGGGAACTAGGCGATACAGGTTTTCGGCCCAATTATGGGGTTGCGTCTGGGGTTTTATGTACATTTGCACATTTATATGTTTCCTGACATTTTGTTTTTTCTTGCGATGCATTTTGCTGGTGCACATGTAGTAAAGAGACATTGTGTTTTACAGAAAACGTGCTGAAAATATGCACAAAGCAGTGCCTCTGATGAACACCAACACTGCAACCATCACGGCTGATTCCATCATCACGGCTTTCTCACCCTGTTGTCCCACCCCTGTATTTGATAACCATTATGTTATATTTTTGTCTTTTCAGCTTGCTGTAAGATACAAAGGTCTTTTGCCAGTTTGTGCGCCTCTGTAGGGCTCATGACTTTTGCTTAGTGCAAATAAAGGCCTTTGTTGTTACCCTTGCTTGTTAATTTTTGTTTTGCAAAGTTTTCAGGAAAAGCAGCTGAGTTCGGTATGCCTGGAAACAACATGCAACCGCGAGAGGAACATTTACCAGCCGAAAGCCATTGTCAACGAAACTGGTTCCTATTTCGTGCAAAACCTTCATGTAGTTAGCATGTTCAGTAACCTTGTTCATTTCAAGCAAGTGAAGAAATTTGTGTACCATTGCGCGTTGATTGGCAAGCACATCTTTCTTCTGATGAACTTATTGTAACATTACATAGCCGAGAGTATTTCAAGGGTCAATAAAAGTTCCTTCGCAGCAGCTTTGGTGAATCTCTGCCTCCTGCATCCGAGTATGCCAGCTTTCTTTTTTTTTATTCACATTCCAAGCGCAGCAAAGTTTGTATGGATGCAGCGGCGTTGGAAGTTTTGTCTCCAATAAACAGCTGTGTCAGTGCCTGTACTGTTGCAGTTCGACCTCACGTGTGACCTCAAAACGTGTGACCTCAGTTTGCTGGGAAAGGTGGCATCTAACTTTGTTGGCAGAGCAAAATTATGCAATGATCTTGGCGCTGTAATGACCCCGTTGCTGGACGGAAAATTTTCATTCAACCAAGCACATGCAATATAATTACTGATTAGCTCATTCCTGTCAGATCGAATGCAATCTCTGGAAAATTTGGTGACTGGGTGATGGCACCATAAATAGCCGATGGTGGTGGTCAGTGGCGTAGCCAGAAATTTATTTCGGGGGGGGGGGTTGCGCCCCAACCCTAATGCGTGTATATATATATATATATATATATATATATATATATATATATATATATATATATATATACATATATAATTGGTAGTTTTTACAGGACAACATTCAACATTACATTTTAACACATTTGAAAGACAAGAAAACATCCAGCATTAAAAATTTCTGGGGGTTTGAACCCCCCAAACCTCCCCCCCCCCCCTGGCCAAGAGAGAAACTACATAGTGCAAGCAGGCCAAACAAACGCAGAAAGGCTTTAGTTGATGGTGTCGCGTGTTTCGATCTTTTTTTTTTATATGTATAATAATTCTGAGCAGCATGTTCTGGCGTCGACAGAGAAGCCAACATTGCCGCCGTGCATACGTCGAGGGTGTTGTTGATGAATGAGCAAGTGGAAAACCGCCGTGGAAAACAACCCCCATACAACCTAACAGCAGCGTATATTTACCTTCCCCCCGCCAAATAAAAATAAAACAAGAAAACATCGTCGCGTGTCGCCAAGAGTCCGACCCTCAATCTTGGCCAATTCGTTTCACCCGGCGTGACCAAAGCTAGCGTTTTGGCAGAACTCTTTACTCAGACGGCGCTATTGTTCTCTACATCTGGAAGCAAGTTAGTTCGCTCCTCCAGCACCAACATCCTGTTGAAAGGTTAGGATAAGTGGAACCAGAAGCAAGGGAGAGGAACACAAGAACAAGAGGGATAGCCAGCTGCCTTTGGAAGTTCAGCCTGACACAGGTGTAGGGCAGCGACAGCACCGTGAATAGAGATTTCACTGGTAAAAAAAGAAAAGACAGGTGGCCTCACAAAAATAATAATCATAATAAATCTATAACATGGAAGCGTGTGGACCGAAAACCCGTGACATGCTGAGGTGCAAAGTGATGAACAGAGGTAAAAACGAAGCAACCTGCCGTATAGTGACTTACTGTGAACAGAACAAAAAACGCCATGAACGAGAACGAAATCAACGGAAACGCGAAGAACAGAATCAAAGGATTTGTGGAGACAAATTTATACCCATCACAAAAATATAAATGGCACCGAATAGTCCGTACACGGAAGTGTCCGGGTCCCGCGTAATTAGTTGCCTGAGAAACCTCCGCCACATGGAGCCCAGGGTCGTCCTGATGATCGGCACCAACGACCTGCGTCTGGTATGCACAACAGATGCAATTCTGCCTCTGAGCTAAGGGTATGCTCAGAATTTCTGCATCAACACTGCCATTTTCATTCTTCTTTTTTTTTCACAGGCCAGAACCATGGACGACGCGTACCAATTGATTGCGGATTTGGAGGTCGTATTGGCGCTGTTACTCGGACGCGGATGTGGTGTTGTCGTGATGACGCTGCCGCCGGTGGCCCGCGCTGCGCGGTCCAGCTCCCACTGGCGAATTCTGAATGCCGTGAACGCGTGGATCCTCGGGCTGACTATGGGTACTATGTCTCTCTTTACGACAGTTTGCGGCAGAGAATGACCTGTTCGTTGCGCTACTTTCACGCAGACGGAGTTGTTGCTCTTGAAATCCATCGCCTCTTTGTGCTGGGCAGACGTCGTGTCCGCTATTGCCTGTACGAGCGGTAAGTTGTCCCGGCTACATTGGTTGTAGTGTAATCAACACTGACACATTTACAGGCGGATGGGGTCGGACCGGCGGCTGGACATGGTGCACTGGAACGAAGAGGCGATGGGTCGTGTGACGATGGCGCTGAGGGACGTGATCGGCGCCTGAACACACCCTCCTCCTCTTCTCAGAAAAAAAAAAAAAAACGGATAAGTATCAGTTGCACTGCTTTCAAAAGAACTCGATTATTTCGCAATCTGTTCATACGTAATTTCACACCGACCATACAATTAGGACTCAATTTCCGTTGCAAAAGCACGTAGACTCGAAATTTGTTTGTTTATTTTATCCTTTACCTAGTGATTTTTTTTCAATTTCACTTCTATGTCCTTTTTCCCCTTCAGGTATGCATAAACTTCCTTAGTACGTAGAAAACATATTTTTATAGCTGAACTAAGTGTCCTGACCGCCATTTCACCATTTCGTTTTGCTGGCCGCATCCGGCATGATTATTTCAAGCGTAGTTATAAATAATCAAAATTAGTCCCGAGAACACCCCATTGTATTGACGAAACATTCCCGTGATATTTTATAACGCGCGTTTTGCTATTGCACTAGCATCACTGCCCCATTGCAGGTTAGCTTGGCTCTTCTTATAGATCATTTGTTTTTGCTCATAGCGTGCACATATCTCACCCATTCTTTTTTTCCTTTTTTACAGCGGAGTTCGGCCACGGCCAACTCCCACCGGAAGCAAGGGTGGGTTGAAAAGCAATTTCCTGCTATCTCCTGCGCTTGCCTGTGGGAGCTGAAGCCGCTGAGCGACGTATATGCTGAAGCTGATATGGTCTTCGCACTTCGCCCCCCCCCCCCCCCCCCCTCTCATACCACCAGCTGCAATATTTATGTTGGAAGCTAAATAAATATTTCCTCTGACTCGGCGTGCTATGCTCAGTTTCATCCGGTGTAAAGCCGTGATTGCAGTGCAAAACATGTGGGCTGAAAGGTTCTACGAAATGTTGACTGCCGCAGTGAGATGTTGGTTATATTTTCGAGGCGTGGGATGCCACAAAGACATGTGATGTCGGAAAAAAAAATTTCGAACAGTAGCACCAGGATAAATTCAACAGCGCACCTGTCGCTTCCTTTGACCGGACAAAATGCTTTCGGCATCTTTTGACCTCTATATTGAACATGCATGATGAATTACGTTTGGTGCCGGAAGGCAAGAATAGAAGACAGGCCATCTGATACTTGCGCATATGGCGCAGTCTATTATATTTGCAGTATTATGTATGTAATACGATAAAAAATCTTTTGTGCCAGACTTAGCTTGCAACCCATACTAGGGTCCAAAGGTGTTCTGATTCCGGCTAAAGTTGCCAGGACATCAACACAGAGGACATTATTGCACAGCGGGAAAGACGAGGATAGAAGGAAATACGCAAGGCCCGTGCCGACGATTTAGCGGCGGTTCATTGAGAAAAACCGCCTGAAATATATCAAGAGACGCCGATAATTTTCACAATATCTCTTTCTTCATTCCTTTACACCGAGCTTTCTTTCTGCTCTTTTAGAAATGTGCGCTGGCAATCTTGGGGACATATGCATTGCTCATTCGTCCAACGTTTCACCCCAACAACAGTGAAACGTTTAGTTGATTATTCTGTTTTATTTGTGCTACGCGCGTGTACAGAGCAAAAGCTCTTCAGCGCGATTTCGGAGGCCGAGCGCCGAGCAACTCGCGGCGAGAAAGAAGGCAGGGCCAAACCAGCAACCCCCCCCCCGTGCACGGCGGCGAACAGAATCGGTTGGTCATGGTTCAGGTTCGGACAAAAGGAGCGTCTCCCCTCGCGAATCGCAGGCGGAGGGGAGGGGACGCCGGTACGGGGAACATCGCGCCCGGAAAGCCTGTGCCGGTATTTTCGTCCGCCACGGGTGGGTGGCGTAGTCTGGTGGCAAACTCTGAACTAATTCCAACATGGCGGGTGTGGGACCGCCACCTTAAGCCCATCGCAGGTGTCAAGCCAGTGATTTCTCGCAAGGCTAGCCGCTTAGGACTCTATTTCTTTACGAATGTTGTTTAGTTTGTTCTTGAGTGCTCGCCGGTTCTTGTGCTTGCGCCAACGAGCCTCCAGACTGTTCTGTGCTTCCCACAAATGTTCTAGGTGTTTGTATACATACTGAGTCGGTGGTGGGGGCTCAAGGGTGGTAGTTGCATCTTTCTGCGCCTGTAGTATTTGCGTGGTCCATTCATCGAGGTCCTGCTCCGTGGTCGTCGGGGGCAGACTTGGGCACTCCGCTCTAAATCGGTACAAGTCCAAGAGCTTCGGAGGATTGTCGCTATGCGAGCGTAGGTGATGCTGATAGTTCAGCGTCGTTTCAACTTTCCACTATGAAGTAGTCACTACCCAACGCGTGGGGGTGGTGCATGCGCTCCTGAATACGGGGTGATTTTAAAAGGCGACATCCGGGCAGGTGTCTCTTTGTACACTATTGCCCAGTCTCGTCGGGTTGGAAGGGTCTGTGAGAAGAGTGAGGTGGTGTGCCTGGGCTAAGGCTTCAAAGAGGCGTCCCTTCCGCTCCGCCCTATTGTAGCCCCACTCAGTGTGCGGGGCGTTAAAATCGCCCACCACGAGCAGTGGATCGTTCTTCGTGACTAAGAGTGTTTGCTGAAGAATGTATTTGAAAGAGTAGTTTTTCGATTTAGGCGGGCTGTAGACATTCAGCACGTGCATGGTGGAGGTTTTCGCCTTGCGTATGTAGAGGGTGGTAAGTATGTGCGGGATAGGGGGATTCAAACGTATGGTGCTTGGCCGGCACATTCTTGTGAACAAGCGTAGCTATTTGCGGAAAGTCTGGGGGGCAGTGGGCCGAATAATCTTTAAGTGCAGCTGGCGTTTTGGTTTCTTGAAGTGCTATTGCTAATGGGGGAGCTGACACTGTGGTGATGCGGGCCTGTAGATTGCCCCGCTTGCGTTTGTAGCCACGGCAATTCCACTGCCACACCACGGATGGCTTAATGACCTGAGTTGTCATTGTTGGGTGTTAGCGAGGGTGCGAGCGGTGGTAGAGCCAAGTTAGGTGTGACTACCTGCATCCATTTCAGCATCTCGTCATGCAGGGACATGATTGTGCTCTGGATTTGATTGATCTGCAAGCCTACATGGCTCTCGAGGGACTGTAGGGCTTCGTTGGTGTCCTCCTGGATCTCTGCCTTGAGAGCCTTAAGATGCTCAGGAGTGATCTGTGCGGGAGGAGGAGTGGGCCGTTGAATGACAGAAGAGGGCGGAATGCATAAAACAACTCGGCACGCCAGGGGAAATCATTAGGGGCGCAAGTGCACAAGAAACGGGTGAGCTCCCTCCCCACGATCACGTCGACCATACAAAATCGGCCGTCTCTCGCCAAATCGCAGTAGACAGTTTCGACAAGCTCCTGCTTCTTTATATCGACGGACAATCCCCCCGCTCGGACACCCGATACTGTGCAAAAGCACCAATATTTGTTGCCGAAAAACTGAAGGGAGTTTTTTGCGTCGGCCGGAGTTGCAATTTTGGTTTCCTGTGGGAAAGCGACGTCGACCTTGCGGTCTTCAAGTAAATTTAGTGTCCAGAATCTACGATTTGCGGAAATGAGGCACACGACATTGAGCGTGGCAAGTTTAAGTGAATTTTGGAGGGTGGCCATCGTGGTGGGAAGAGTGGGGGAGGGGGCTCACCTGACCGCTTCTCTACTCGCGTCCGGCATCACTGGCGTCTCCTCCTTTTCCTTGCAAGGCTTTTGGGCAGCAGCCACTTGCTTCCTGGTGTAAGGGTGGCCTCGTTGTGGTTCCTTTTGACGGCCGGTCACCTCGGGGGAAGGGGGCCAGTCGTCGACGCTGCTCGCATTCTCCTCCGTCCCTTTTGTTCCCCCCGTCCTGTCGGCGGTAATCCCGGCTGCGGGGGGGGGGGGGGGGGGGGGGGGAAGGTTGTGCCTTGTTTCTGTTCCCTTTCTCGGCGTGCGCGTTGCGCTCGGAGCTGTCTGAAGGTCGAAGGCCGGACGTCTCGTTGTCTTCTAGCTCTTCTCTTCTCTCTTCCTCTCTGCTTCGTCTAACTGGCCTGCTTCTTGCGCCGGATCGGCGGTGTTGACTGGAGGCGAAGCAACACCGACTAGATACGGTGTTGGGCGAAGGCATGTGCGGGGATGCCTGGAGAGGGGGTGGTGGTGGAGCGGCTGCCCCAGGTCCCTCGGTGTTCATCATTGCCGCCATGTCGTCGGCGTCCATGTATTTCTCGAGATTTCTCGCGGGCGTTCTCTGCTTCGCTCTGGACGCGTACGACTGCGTGCAGTTAAGCGCTGGACACATGTACGATTGGTACACGCGATTCGCATGCGACTGATCGTTACGACTGTCACCACGACTAGTCGTAAGCGTGAATTTGAGACACATGACCCGATGCGCGCATGCGATGCGTCGTCGGCGTCGCTCCGCCCACCGTTCTTGCTCCATGGTCAACTACGACTATCGCTGAGCTGAATTTGTAGATTCGCGCGTTTAATCGCAAAAAAATGGATAAAGCAGGCAATCGTGAATCGTTTCCTGCCTTCGGAAACAGTTCGCGCACACGCCGGCCGCGCCTGCCAGCTCGGACACTCAGCGGCTCGAACCGGCGCAGACCACGGTAGCAACCGCTTGTCGCTGCTCTTCTGAATCAATCTGATCGGTTGAAATGAAGTTCCACATGCGAGAAAGTAGGTGTTAGTGTGGTGAAAAAGTGTGCTAGGGATTGTTATCAGGGCTTATTTTAAAAGCGGCGATCAGATATCTGCCGCGATGCAAGCCTACGCTGACCGGACGCCGCGGCGCGCGGCGGGCGGTGCGCCGACCGGTCGAGAGATGGCAATACCTGCGCGGAAGCATCGAAACAGGGTACGCAGATGTTCAACTACGACGATCGCTGAGCTGAATTTGTAGATTCCGCGCGTTTGTTTGCAAGAAATGGATAAAGCAGGCAATCGCGAAGCGTTTTCTGCCTTCGGAAACAGTCCGCGCCTGCCAGCTCGGCACACTCAGCGGCTCGAACCGGCGCAGACCACGGTAGTAACTGCGCTTGTCGCTGATCTTCTGAATCAATCTGATCGCTAAAAAGAAGTAGCTTATGCGAGAAAAGGGATGATAGTGTGGTGAAAGGTTATGTTACGGATTGTCATTCCCAGTTACACAGATAGCGGCGATCAAATATCCGCCAGGATGCTAAGCCTAAAGTTGCCAACACCCGAGCCGACCAGAGCAACGCACGCCGGGTTGCGGGGGGTTGGGGCTCAGCGGGCTCTCATTGGCTGTGGCCTCACGACGATTGCAACGATGGCACGACTGCATCTGGCTTGCCAGACGCACGTCGTGAGCCTCCTCCGACCAGCGATCGCCGCCAAAACAGGTCCTAACGATCAATCGTAACGATCAGTCGCATGCGAATCGCGTGTACCAATCGTACATGTGTCCAACGCTTTAGTCTGGTCATGCCCGTAAGCACGGTACGCGCGACACCATGGAGTTGAGCAGTGTTTCCGATAGTGTCCGGGTGTGGTAGCAACGGAGGCAGAGCGACGGCCAACCCGGCACCTCGATTAGAATGGGGCTACCGTTGATAGTGGCCTGATGGGGGATCGCCTCGAGGGATGTCGGGCTAGACGGAATCAGGTGGAAAATCGTCGTGGTGCGTGAGGCCGGGTTTCTTCCACTCCTCACGAACATCTCTTTGAATCCGGCCAAAACGTTCGAACTGTCGGGCATGAGCAGCTCATCTGGGACTTTTAGCGGTACCCAGTGCACCCTTACCGCGATTTCTCGGCGGTTAGGGTTGATCACAAGGCACCGCCTACCTTTCAGTGTGATCTCCGTGCGTGCTGCCAACTCCTCAATGGTCCGCTTCAGATGTGAATGTCACCATCCATAGGTGATTAAATTGAAAGGGACCGAGGCACTCAATCTTTTGCAGGTCCGTGATGTCGCCAAGTGTGGACGCGAAATCTTCCACTCTGAAGGGCCGTGCAGACGGGTCGCCGTGAAGAAACAGAGTTTTCCGACATCTTTCCGGTAGGGAAGCGGCGGCAGTAGGGTTTTTCGGTTAGGAGACGAGGCGGACGGTACTGGCGGGTCCCGGGGAAACCGGTCCGACGCGAGTAAGTCGCCTACTCGTGGGGAGCTCTGTCTCGACATGACCTTCCCCGACGGGAGCTGAGACGCGCACCATGACACGGGGAAGAAGTTCAGAATTGTGACAACGAGAACCACAAAAGCTTATGAATGCTTCAGGGGCGGCGGAACTATAACGGATGACTGCAATAGGTTCTTACTATAGGCCGGAACTTAAGACGCGAAAAAGCAATATTTTAGGCGCCTATAACAGGCATTGAAAAGTGCCGTTTAGGCTCATATAAGCGTCAAATACCACCGTTTAGGCATACATAAGGCGAATTCATATTTACTTCAGCAGCGTAATTTAGGACAATTTTTTTGGCTTTCATTAAAAATAACGGACAAATATTGTGTTATGGGAAAATAATTTTCATTTCCTTTATCATAAAAATTACGCCCACCTACCCTCGCAAGAACCCTGGTGTGATGCGACGCTGAAGGGGGTTCCATTGTGCGTTTCCGTTGGGTCGATTACTCGAATTGCGTGAGCAATCGTCGGGTAATGCGAGAGAGAGAGAGAGAGCAAGCGTAGCGCGGACGACCGTCGACTGAGAGACCGGCCGGA
>NW_027526314.1:2157038-2312231 GCF_048455015.1 Haemaphysalis longicornis
GCTGAATACTTTCTGTAAGAATGTCAAATAAGCTCGCGACTGTGCCAAGTCTCGTTCAAATGTAGTGTGTTTCCAATGACCCAAATTACTCGAATTTCTGTAAAATGAGAGAGTTTTATGCCTGGGTGACGACGCTCTTGTCAGCTGCGAAGCTGTTAGTACCACCAAACTCTGTTAGTACAAAGCTATTAGTACCCCCTGTGTGTTATTTGTTGGAGTAGTCTTGTTTCAGCGATCAACTTGGCATTAGGGAAAAAGCTTTGCAGCGCTAAACACGTTTACAGCGCCGACGAAAGTGCCGGGACCGTGACGGCGTCTGCTACTCGCAGGTTCACCGATCGATGGTCGTACGAAGTGAAATTTTAAGTGAAATTTCTAGTTTAAACTAATACTCTAGGTGAAAAAGACTTCTCAAAAAACAGCCGATCAAAAAAAAAAAAAAAAAAACAGTGACGCAATCGGCGATGATCGCGCTTTAAAAAGCCAACGAGTCCGGCGGACCGCATGCTCGCCTGTACTGCGGTGCGCCGCTCTTTTGCGTACCTGCACACTATGCGTGCACTTTCATTAAACAGTGCTCTTTTGCGTCGCCGTTACGAACACATGGTGCAGCGTTAGCTTGCAGTTTTGTTGCGTGTCTCAGTGACAAAATGCCGCGACCGTCAGAAGCATGAAATTGGTTTTGCGATTCCGAAATTAGTGGCCGTAAAACAAAGTGATCGGGCGAACTAAGATACCGCTTGCTTTCCTTGTTTGCTCTCACTTTACTTAATTACGCTCTTGCAGCATACATTCCCAGTTCGCACTTAAAGGGACAGACAACCGATTTTTGTCGCGTGTATGTTCTCTAGCTCATACGAAAGCCAGCGTTTTATATAGCCCGATAACCACAAGCAATTTCTAAACAAACTGGCGGAAATAATTTTAATTTGGCAGCAAACTTCCTGAAATCGGAAGGGTGGCGGTTCGTAGTGTTGAAACTTGACACTACAATATGTGTCCCTGTCACGTGACCTGCAAACCTAGCAGCTACTGTAACTGCTGAAACGTTTATTTACGCATTGAAAACCTTTTAACACAAGTATTCGTACGAGGTTAAATTGCGTATGTATTTCTAAACATTATTCTGAAATTTTTAAAGACACGCCGCCCGCCGTCGCTGGGTGCCTCTCAGCAAGCCTCTCAGTGTGGCTAACTGAGCCTCCATGCCCAGAATCAACGGCAGCGTTCAGTAAACAGATCCAGCGAAGGAGCTTTGACGATTCTGCCTGAGTCAGGGGCGTTTGTTCTGCCAAAATATTTGATTTCAGTTTCCAAATACGCCAAAGGCAGCTTAAAAAAAAAAAAGAAACGTCGCGCCCGGGGAGAATCGAACTTCCCGCCTCCACAACGTGAAGCCAGATTCTACCTATCGTCTATCCCAACAGATGGCGCATTCGTGCAAAATAGACCGTTGCATTAAAAAAACACATAAAGGAACAGGAAAGCCTGCGATTCAAACTTTTTTTAGCTGGGAACAAGTTTTTAAATATCGTTTTTTATTTCGCATATAGACAAAAGTATGTTGCCGAGCTACTCTACGTCATGGTTGCCAGCATCATTTTCTGGAGGGACACATACGGCTCGTAGATCAAAAAATTCGATTTAAAAAGTTCTAGGGCGTTATCAGCAAAACCGTTTCTCGTCAAGGTGCTTTAAGTGATGCCCTTTCATTTGGGATAGAGAATATATACTCGACAAAAATCGGTTGTCTGTCCCTTTAATAGCCTAGAATGAGGGTCAGCAACGGCCGAGTTCCATGCAGCTGACACGGCGGAGGGCTGGACGGCAAATCGCGTGGGAGGAGGAGGAAGGCTTTGAATGCAAAGAGAAAAAATTCAGTCAGCGGATTTCTAATAATATTTGACAATAATCTGGCGAAGTGTGAAGATGGGGGGGGGGGGGGGGGCAATTAAATTGGAGCACGCCAATTCTCAGTTCTTGTCTAGCTGTCTAACTCTATTTGAAGTCAAAACTTCGACGACCCCTGCACTAGAAAACCAACACAGTCAGTGATGATCGTATGTAAGTATTCGGGGCCCCGCACCGTGTATGCGGCTGTGTGATGTTATGCCGCGTTATGTGATGTTATAGAAGTGCACATTTCTGCAGGCAGTGGGCGTGCGATTTGGTGAATGTTTTGCGTCCTTTAGAGCGCTTAATTTGTTTATTTGGCGGTATTGCCACACCTACTCGCTAGTATACATGTACCCTGCCGTTGGTAAATCTCGCGGCGTAAAACGTTACGCAAGACTCATTTAGTTTGCGAAAATACGAAACAAAATTTCCACTTGTTTCAAAGGCGGTGCCAGGCCAGCAGTGTCATCTGAGTCGGCTGCGCAATTCTTGCGTTCGCTTGCATGCTCCCGCTGAAGCAACCTTTTGCAGTTACCTCAGGAGTCAGGACATAGGATGAGCAGCGTTCCGTGTTTATGCGACTGGTAAACTTTCCTTTGTCGACCGCACGCAAGAAGGAAAAACTGTAACTGTCGCCAAACATTTAAACCACCCGACCTGGCGATACTGTCCCACGCCGCGACCACCGCGGCAGCTCGCTCAAAAGAAAGCCGATAAATCGGCTTCTTTTAGCGGATATTATCTTGGTTAGCCTCTGCAACTACTTTAAGGGCTATTTCATACAGTATGCAGTCATTTAAACACGCCACAAAGCGCCACAACCAGCTTTCACTCTGGCTTGTAATTGAAAACACATTGAGGGCGGCGAGGGTCGTCTGCTTTTGTACTACCCAGAGGCGTCGGCCGCTAGGGGCGCTGCATGTCGCCAAAACTCCAGCGCAGGAGGCCTGTAGGCCGGCGGTGTACCCGTGATCCAGAGTTACTCCAGTAACTCTGCCCGTGATCAGCGTCTGGTTGTGCCGCCGCCGATCACCTTTACGCCGCCGTTCGTAGCGTCACCTTGAACTTTCATGTGTGACATATTCACGTGGTTTTTCCCTGGGAGGAGTCTTTGAGTTTGAGCGGCACATGCGCGGTTTTGTCGCGTTCATCTTTTCTTTGCTTGGTTTTATTGTTTTAGCAATAGACGTGGGCATGTCGGCACAGGTTTTGCCGTTGATTCGCGGACACCGCGCGACAGAATAACATACATCGAGCGAAAGAACTCGTGCTGACACCCGGCGGTGACGTTGGCTGCGGTGTCGCTGTGCTTGGGCCTCTGAAGGCTGAGTTTAGTTCCTCGGGGTGACTTCAAGCTATGTATCAGAGCGATGTGGCGGCGACTCCAGCACGGGTTTCCACGTCGCAGCGTGTTTGGTACTGCGCATAGATTCTGTTTGCTAACGGGGTGCGACAAACGCTGAAGTTGCGGGCTTCTGAAGCGAGAACATCACTGGCAGAACATAGATGCCAAAAGATCATAAAAGAAGGGTATATATAACCATAAAGACATTTTTAGGCGCTAAATAGCCCATACAGGCACGAACTTCAAAATGGGCACTTATAGGCACAATAAAGGATTTCTTAAAATGATCCCTTCCCCTTAATTCATACTCAATGTTGAATAGGCTCGATATGGACTCAAGGGAAAAAAAATAGACATTTTGCATAAAGTTCCGGTCTCTAGTTATTACAGCCCAAAGGATCGGCTTAGTGTGTTTCATGGCCGAATTCGCAACGGCTGCTTTTAATAAATCCAAGAACGCGGAGAGGCAAATCCCAGCTACTTACGCTTTCCAAGCCTTTCCGAAAGTTTCGAACTTGTAGGAGAAGGCTCCACCAGGTCCTGTCGATCTCGTCGTAAAACTTGTCCATCATTTCGGCCATCCCTGGGCCGGACGTGATGAGCGGTAGCAAGTAAAAGAATCCAATTACCGTGAATACAGGCACAGTGGATCTGAAGGAGAAAAAGATAATGAAAAGATGGGAGGAGGTGTTAAAAACAGAGATTGAGTCGTCTCCCGGGCTTCAATTTAAAAAAAGCGCTGGCTTCTGCCTGCGAGTTTCTACTCAGCAATGAATGTGGTGAAGTTAGTCCTGGGGCTAGCGCTAAGACAGAAGGCTTCACTTCGAACATGTACGGCATGATTTGGCGGCCCAGCTCATATACACGATTAATCTCATTATGGGGGATTGCATAGCAAAGGAGCACCTGCCGACAGCACTCGAAAAACCATGGAAGGGTCACCCACATAAATGCTTACACATTTATTAACTAATTTGATGGCATAGTCTTCTTTCACTTAAAGGAATGGGTAAATCTATTCATTACTTTCCAAAATGTTTGACTTGCGCTCATCCAAGACCAAAACCGCCTTTTTTGGCCTTACCAGTTGTGATTGTTACAAACCACTATCGACGCACCCCCTTAAAGAAATTGACGTGAACAAATTGCTGTTCAATTCCTGTAGAACTGCTGTATGTACGTGGCTGTCGCATTGCAAAAGCCCTAAACTCTTTTTGTCAGTATTTACTCTCGAACTGGATGACAACTGCTCATCCTTTCTGGCGCCACACCACACCAACACAGCATTACATTCGTACTCTATGGCATCTCTAAACATGTTATTTTTTGAAACTGAGCTCTACTTCAGGCGTGCACAGCATCAGATCGAAAACTGTTGAAATACGAAGTACATCAGAGGCATCATTCCAATTCATATTCAGCAATCTCAGCTCATCTTGTTCCTATCCCCAAGATTGAAAAGATGAAATGTTGCAACCCGAACGCAAGCCACATGTTCCTCCTTTTTCGCAAGCGAAATGTTGCCACATGTTTCTCACATCAAAAATGTTCTTCGTACCACACTCTAAATGGTCCTCTTCCGGAACGATGTAAATATTAGTGGAAATATTAGCAAACCTGTCGATGCTATTTTGACATTATAGAATGGTATTTGACAAGTTCTTAGGAGCGTTTTTGCTTCAAAACTGTGTGCCTAAACCTTGACAAACAAGTCTTCGGATGGCCCTTTACTAACCCACAGCGCTTCGTCTGCGCCATCGATAAATCTCCCTCCCGTCATCACCTGCGTCCCTCCATTTGGATGAGCTTTCCACCAGGCGCTGCAGGCGTGACCTGATTTTTATTGTCAACTGCATTCATTCAAAATTTGACTAACATTTTCTTATGAGCTCAATTCATCTGCGAGTGCCAAGCAGACTACTGCGCCCGCATGGCTGCTTTAATGTAGACAGAACACTAGCAGAACACTAGTAGACATAACACAGACAGACAGCTAGCCGATGCCAACATGCATTCAACAGCCTGTTTTTACACTCGACTGACATTTTCTTTGTGAAGACACGGTTTTTATTTCAGCGCTCCTTGAAAAATATGATATCTTGAATACGCCTGATGTGGGGTCGTCGCAACTGAACTTTTCCCTGTCTTCTTGTGCGTCTTACACCGAGAGGACAACTTTCCTTATGCTTGTCTGTGTTTACTCATGCATACTTTGCACACGACCTCGGAGTTTAGTAGTTCAAAATTTATTTTTTTTGCCTTTTTTCTCCGCACTCTACGCTTGTTAATTTTTATGCATTTATTTTTATCCATTTATCGATCTACTAACCTTTTTCTATGCTGTCTGTTTGCATGCTTTTATTTCTTGTGTACACAGTGCATCACCCGAGCCTAGCGCTATTTTTGAGTACTTTAAATAAATAAATAAATAAATAAATAAATAAATAAATAAATAAATAAATAAATAAATAAATAAATAAATAAATAAGGAGTCGGAGGAGGCAAAACGTTTATTGAGCAAAAAAATAAAAGCTGCAGGTGACATCTACGTTTCTGCCTTTAGATGAAAGAAGCCATAGCGTTACTTCGACTCCCAGGTAGCGTTTTGATGTAGTCGCTGTACTTATATTTGCGATCTATTCTTCACAATCACTAAAGGTTAGAAAAAAAAATGAAAAGACTAGCAGCGAAGGTTTTCAATCGCTGTCGCCGAGTAGAGACGAAGGCCCTCTACGCTTCTGTGGCTTAAGATGTGTGTGTGAAAGGTTTTGACTGAGGAATGTTGGTCAGTTTGAGCGAGAAGGAGTCAGTGTCAGTGTTTAAAGTGTTTATAATCTGATGTCTAAGCCGGGCTGGACATTTTTTATTTTTAGGAAGAGATATGAAGAGAGTGAAGATCTTTGTTACGGAAAAATAGCTGGGGTTTAGGAAAAGGGAGTAAATAGGTGGTAGGGAGCTCAAGGGTGGAACCTGAAGTCTAGGACGCTGGATTCAACAGTTTCTTCCCTTACCCTCTCATAAGCTCGCGCTGATCTAGAGGTAACGAGCTAGTAAAAGCTGCCTCTAATGTCTCGACAGAGGTAGAATATATAATGTTTGAGTTGTTCTCTGAGCATACGCTTGGACATGGCTAGGTTGCGTGGAAGAAGGTGGATGTTTCCAAGAGTTTAGCAGAGTTTTAACTTTAAGTGTGAGGTTCCCCCCGAACATCTTCGCCCGCATAGATTTTTAGATACATTGGTTGGTTTATCCTACACAGCGTTTGCGATTCTTTGTCATTGCAGCAAACAAAACATTTGTGTTCTCAGGAGTAAGATGAGGAGACGTTTTTAGCGTTTAGCTAGGAGGAAAGTGCGGTACTCGTGGTCCCAAGGAAGACGGTATTTGAGTGCGTGCCTCTTGGTCGGTGCATCGTTCTCTTCCAGACCCTTGCGTGCCGGTGTCCACGTGACGTTATTACTTTCTTAATTGTCTAACGGAGCATCTTACCGAAGAGGTTAGATATTCTGTCTGCAGAAAGCAGTCTTGTGCCCTTTCAGAGTCCGCAATGACATTTATTGTTCTATTCAATGCTAATGTCAGTCGGATTGCTGTTCCTGTACGTAGAAGGGCCAAATATTTCCTAAGCAGTCAACTACGACAATTGCTGCCTAGTACTTTTGTACATGCCTGAGTAAGTGTATGTTGCAGTCTCATAATTTTGGATGTTTCTTCAAATGAACTTGATCTTTCCATATCACCTGTTCTTGTTTAGGTTGCGATACACGTTTTTGATAGACGGCAGTTTTTATGCGGAGTCGCTGGATCGGTTTCAGGTCTCTCATCGCGTGCAGTAGTTTATTTTTCAGAAGGGGTGCCTGTTTTTAATACGATGGCCCGTCCTGATTTTGTTTTCCCAGCTGCTCTCTTCATGCTAGGAGAGTGATTTCTCAGATTTCTTCAAAAGCGTTATCAAGACACAATTTGAAGGCCTATTCGTTGTCATCATCATCAACATCCTATTTAGGTCGATTGCAGGACGAAGGCCTCTCCCACTGACCTTCACCGCTCTTGTCCTGGGCTGCTCGAGTCTATTCTTTGCCTCCAAGTATTTGTATTTCTTCCCTCCATCGAGTTAATGGCCTTCCCCTTCTTCTAGATCCGTCTCTCACTGTTCAGTTCATTCTGTTGCCCTGATGGTCCACCGTTTGTCAGTTCGCCTCACTGTCAAAATTGCGAAGTTGAGGACTGGCTTATCTGCGGTCGTGATGATGGCATTTGTTTGATTTCCTTCGGTGCGGGCAAATTTGTAGTAGGTAGGCTATGCAATATGCGGCTCGTGATCAGTGGCTGAAGAAGTCGTGCCGCTTCTCCTTCTTTCTTTCTTGCTCTCTAGGCGTTCTATAATGTGCGCAATTGGTTAAATAATTTCGCTTCTTTGCAATTGTGAGTGTCACGTGTCAAGGGCATCCCCTTGGAGGGGTCGCATCGGTGCCCTCCGAAAAAGGAAGGAAAGGAGCAGGGGGGCACCAATTTGGGTGGCGCGCCGCAGGCTCGCCGGTGAGGGAGTGCCGGCGCCTAGGCCTCGACGTGTCGTGGTCGGGTGTGGCGGCGCGCTTGTCAGCCAATTGGGGGGAGCCGCGCGGGAGACCGGTGGCGTGGTGACCGTATATGAACGTGGGGGGGGGGGGGGTACAGAGGGGTTGGGAGCGGGGCGCGCAGGTGAGGGGAGAGGCAAGAAACGAAGAGGCAAGAAACCAGGAGGCGGTAGGAGCACGTGCGCTTCAAGGAACGAGCCAGAGGAACGCGGCCAGGCCATCGACCATGCCATCCGAGCCTGGGGGTGGAGAGGGCCGACTTTGCATCGGCACCGTCATCCTAGGAGCACCACGAACCTGTGCCTTCGTGGCCCTAGCGGCATCGGTCGGGCACTAGCGGCCAACGTCTACGCTCCGTCGACCTCCGTTTCGACGGCCCCAAAAGGCTACGTTTGTACCGAGCCTACCTGGGACTGGGTGGCTACCAGGGGGTAGCCAGGGGGTAGCCACCGAGGAAACCGCAGGACGCGCGGAGCCCACGCCGTCCAAGGAACGGCCGCGCGCATCGAGCGCCGGCATCAAGGACCTCCAGCGGCAGCGGCTACCAGGGGGTGGCCAGCCACCAAGGGAACCAGTCGGGACGCGCGGAGCCCACGCCGCCCAAAAAGTGACCGCGGGCATCGAACACCGGCACCGATGCGAGACGAGGACGGCTATCACCGAGTCGAGGCCACGCAGCGGGTGCGCCACGTCAGCGCCGAAAACAGCGGGGTAGGCCAGTTAGGGACATAGTCGTAGGGCAGAACTAGGGAGTTGTGGTGAGAAAGAGATTAAGTACGACTTTAAATGTGTAGAACTTCAGTTGTAGAGACTTTTGGGTTTAGATTTGGATTGTATTTTGGGATTGTTAGTTAGAGGTGCGAGTGTTTATCGTTTGTGTGTAGTTTATGTATTGAGTGCTTTGCTTTAGGGTTTTTCGAGTGTGCAGTAAATGTGAGTTTTGTCAGTAAATGTGCTCAGTGGGTAAGGCGTTGCGCTGGTGAGCCGACGGCAGTGAGTTCGATTCCCCGCAGCGGCAGCCCTGTTTCTGATGGAAGCAGGTAACTCAAGCGGCAGTGTGGCGAGATTTAGGCGCACATTGAAGATCCCCTGGGGGTTGGAAATATTCTGGAGCCTTCCACTACGGAGCTTCTCGTAGCCCAGGTGTAGCTTCGGTACGCGAATTGCCCGAAATTTATACTATTTTATCTTCCGGTGGAAAGACGCTTTGGTGTAACGGCGTCAGGTGCGGGAATAGCTGGCGACCGCGTCTTTATATATGCTACAACCGACTTGGCGTTGAACAAACGTCACTGCGCAGGCGTGGCACCAGCTGAAAATGTCTTTTCTTTCGTCTCCGTACTTTCCTCCTTTCTACACTTCATTTGCCCATGTGCCATATTTCATATTCAGGCCAGCCCTCCAACAGCTTGCTGCCTCAGTCGTAGCTTCCGGGTGGCAGCGATGACATATTTCCGTGGGCGCTAGATGAGCACGGCTTATAGCGGACGGCTAGCAGCCACGGGGAAATCGAAAAATGAGCCTAATAACGCTACCGCGTCAAAAACGGTGGGTGGCCTCCTCGGTTCAGGAGGCCGCGCGCCGCCGCTGCTCGCGTGGCCCGCTGGATCCGTCTAAGCTGTTCCTTCAGGTCCGAGCTGGTCAACGCGCATTCCCACTGCTCGGGAATAGGGAAAGGGAGAGGAACGGGCTGTTGAGGGCTCAGGAAGATGAGGTGGTGGGCAGTGTTGACTGGAATTTGACTCTCCGGGCAGTTATAGTAAATAAATAAATAAATAAATAAATAAATAAATAAATAAATAAATAAATAAATAAAATATGCCCCCTCGGTCTAACGACGACGACGGATGAACGCGAAGCTTTCTCGTGCTGGATTCTTTGGTTGGCCAATCCCACTCTGCGAGTATGTGCTACTCTGGAGTGTGGAGGTACGCAGCACTTTTCTGGAATACCCACAGCAGTTCTCGGGTGTGCACTCCGTAGGCCGGACGTTTGTGTTTGGGGTGTATACGGCGCGAATCGGCACCTGCTGCTTGGCGTTCGCTTCGACCATGTCGAAATGGAGCAATCGGATAGACGGCGGCTGCATAACCCGAGGTACTCAGGTTCGATTCCGGCCACCGGAAGCGTTGTTTTCTTTCACTTCACCCCGATCGTTCATCATCATTGTCAGATAAAGTTGGTTTTCCTCTACGGCCTATTGGCGTACATCGTCATCAGTGAGGACAATACAGATTCGCTTCAATAAATAAATGGGACCTCTACACCTTATATAGATGAACGATAATCCTGGAAGCATTTATTTGGACATTAGAGTATTTGCAGGTGTTAATCTCGCTGAGCGCCCCGTTATTTATCATACCGTTAAATAATCGCTTAAGCAAGATGTACTGAAGGTTCGTTTGTGCTGCCAAATGGCTAATGGTTCTTACAGTAAACAAAACATACCTGACGTCGTTCTATAAACATCATAGTTATTCCTCCTAAAATTACTTCTTTATATGGCTCTGCTAGCACTTTGGTCTGTTCCATTAAAAAAAATCGCGCCAATCCACTCTGTGAATGTGGTTGGAAAGCAAAGCTGTAAACGCCACCCATAATGTTTACCCATGCGACGTCACTTAAATTCACTCACGTCGCTCTACAAATAGGGAAACCAGAGAGAAGTGAAATGCACTTAACCACAGCCTTTATTACTTCAAAGCGATATTCTTGTTAAGGTTAAGTCAATGCATGATGCATGAACGGTGGTTTGTTGAGTTATATTGGTGTGTGAGTGTGAGAGGGGAAATAAGTTCCCAGCCTGCACCACGTATGTATCGCAGGGAAAGAAAAGGAAGAGCAGGGGGTAGAAATATGGGTTGAGGTAGTGGCAGAAAGGTGGTTGGGGCAGGTCAAGGATGGGGTAATTGTAGCACATGAGTGGGAACTCTTTTTATAAAATTGAAAGAAGTTCAAACCCGGTGTTGGACGATCTCACTTCTCCGTCTCCGCCGCCGCGGATGGAGGCGACGAGATCGGCCGCAAAAACAGAAGAGCAGGAGGAGGAGGAGGAGGGGTGAGGAGGAGGGGGAGGAGAAAATACTTCTATTCAGATTTTTGAATGGCCCAGAGTGCGGCCCAGGGGAGTGGTTCCTTCTTCACCGGAGCCCCTATGCAGTCCGCGCTGCCTGTGCTCTGTCCACCAGCTGAAGCAGGGTAGGCAGAGAGGTGCTGGACAGCAGCATCTCCCATTGCTCTTGTTGGGTAGTTGACGGAAAGAGAGGAGGGTGCTCAGGGCTAAAGTCGCACACCCCGCTTATGTGGCGGATTGTTCCTACTTCTGAGCAAAATTTACATTCAGCGTCGTAGCGATTCGGGTGCAATAAGTGAAGACGCGTCGGGTGTGGGAATGCGCCGGATTTTATGAGCCGTAGGGTAGTTTGTTGTCCTCTGGAAAGGTCAGGGTAAGGTGAAGGTAGGGTCTGTCTCTGAAGGCGATAATGCTGGGTTATGCCCCTGAACGAGACAACCGGGTGACTGTCCTCGTGCAGCTCCATAGCACGGGGGCAAAAGTGCACGCTTGTTTGTGGGCGTATTCGTTGCCCTCCATGGAAGAGTGAGTGGGTGTCCAGATAGCTGAATTGAACCATTTGGGGAGTGGTTTTTCAGCAGACGCAGTGCCGGTCGGGAAATACAACCCGATTGGTAATTCCGGTAGGCTTGTTGGGAATCGGTGACTACCTTCTGAACCCCCGGTTTAGTGAGAGCCAAGGCGATGGCTGCCTCTTCTGCTGCCGTCATGTCTTCGGTCTTGAGTGAGGCACACGCAAGGAGGTTGGATTTGGAGGTAGCCACAATGATGACGTACTGCTGCCCTCGATGTTGGGAGGCGTCTGTGTCGATAACTGCATGATCACCACCGAGGCTGGTGTTGAGCGCTTGAGCGCATGCTTCTCGGCGGTCCTCTTTGTGTGAGGGGTTCATATTTATAAGCAAAGGGAGCATATTTAGTTCTTGTCACCAAGAGTCCGGGAGTACATCGAGCGGGGTGACATTCTGTGCGGCCCAGCCAATGTGGTGAAGAATGCGGCGACCCGCCGCAGTTCTGCTCAGTCGAAGCTTCTGGTTAGAAAGATGCCCCTCTATCAGCTCTTCCACCGTGTTGTGGAGCCCCGGGCTAAGCAGATTCTTTGTTGACGCACTCATGAGAAGAGCAATGGCCTGCTCGACCGCCTTTCTAATCATTATATAAAGCATCTTTATGTCCTTCTTGCCGAGAAGAAGACAGGGGTTGACGTAAGTGATTCTCGAGAGGACAAAAGCTTGACTTAATCGAAAGGTATCGAATTCCTTGAGGCCTCGATTCTTGGTGGCAACTCGCCTGATCATGTGTATGATTTGATTGATACTGTGTTTGGGGCGCTGCAAGGATACGTCACTCCTGGGGTTGGCCTCGACATGTAGGCCCAAGATATTGATGCTGGGGCTTGGAGTGACGGCCTGGCCATCAGGGAGTATTTGAATGTGTTACTTGGTGTGCCGTTTGGCGTGAGGGCGGACGACAAAGCGCTGTGATTTTTCTGCGTGAACACTGGAGGCCACAGGGTTTAGCACATTGGCATACTAGAAGTGAGATTCCATGCGTCGCTGTGGGCTTCCTTAAATTTTTGTAAGTCCTAGCACACGCGCAAGGCTCGCACAGGGCTGCTAGACGTGCCGTGGGCGGAGCGCACTGCGGCGCGAGAGATTGCGTGACTCTATCACGTGGCGTTCAGCGAGAATGCCATGGGTAAACCCGAAGGGGTGCTGGTGAGTGCACCACCTGTCTTCCCCGTCTCCGCGTGGACTCGTAGCTATATCGGTAAGACAACGGGCTCTCGCTTTGTTACTCAATTAGTTCAAGGTTCGATTCCTGGCGGTGCCAGTAAATTCTTTTACTTGTTAGCGGGAGTTTTCGGATGACACCAACGGTCGCGAAAGAACCCTTGGGGGGTAGAGGTAAAAAGCTTTGCTTTAATAAGTATTAATATTTCCCGTAACCGGACATGTTCATGAGTGACGGCGCAAGGGGACGGCTGCGCAAATGAGCCACAAGAGGCATCGACAAGGAAGAGGTGCTGCACGCACAGCGATGAAAAAAAAAAAAGCAGGAACGAGGACCGTGCGGAAGCATTGCGGCCGGAACAGGGCCGGGTACTGCGGCAGCTACCACGTTGGACACGGGGTCCACGATCCACCTTCTGGCAAGACCATCGCTATACCCGCAGCCAAGGCCCGAGAGTGCTGTTGAGCGTCGTCATCGTGGCGCTGGTGCACCGAGTCCCACTTGGTCAAGAGGCTGTCGTGCTGCTGCCCGCATCTGGGGTTCTTCCTCGTGTGACCACGCTCGAGGTGTACTGGAAACCGCAAGTTTCACCGCTGTTCATGCACTCGTCTCGTCTCGTCTCGTCTCGTCTCGTCGTTCATCGTTATGTTCCTGCTTTATGCGTATCATCTGTAACCCCCTCCGTGTGCGTCCACACAGCATTCATCTGTCTTCCTGCGCGATTACCGGTCCGCTGATTATTAAATGTTTCCAGGTTCAAATCCTGGCAGGCACGCCACTTTGGTAATGAATGGAGCGAGTAGAAATACGCTTTAGTATGATGGCACCAGTTCTGGGCACTAGTGTCACTAGATAAGGTTACATAGTATCGGCACTATTTTCTCCTATTGTTTCGTCAGTTCACATCACGTGACATTTGTTTACACTGCGACGGCTTATGGGCACCGCCATTTTGTTTATGCGTTTTCGGTCGCTCAACTGGGGTAGTCTCAGCTTGTCCTCCCTGCTCTGCGGCTGCGCGTGACTGGCTCCGTTGCGAACGCGAATAACGCGCTTCGCAGCATTTCAGCTGCAGAAGTGTGTCCGAAGATGCCGTGTGGCAGCGTCTTCGGCAGTGTTGTTCACAAATGATCTCGTTAATGTTAGCGGTGAGGCCACAGAAGCGGCCACCTGGCAACACTGATAAACACCAAAATGGCCGCCGTTACTCACTTGCGTGCCTCAGGGACATCCAGTGTATCTTATCTAGTGACACTAGTGGGCACTGCTGGCGGCCATGTCGGCCGACCATGGTACCACCGACAGGGCGTAAATGTGCTGGCGCGGCACCTGCTGGAAATGCCTGTCGTTCGTTTCGTCTCCATCGCAGTCTCATTTTCCTCCTTTCCGCAGTTCAGTTCAGCCCTCGCATCCCGTTGTCCTCGGGTACCAGCGATAACGTACCTCCGCAGACGCTTGATGAGTATGGCTGATAGCGGATGGCTAGCAGCCACGGGGAAATAAAAAAAATAAGCCTAATAACGCTATCGCGTTAAAAGCACCCGACAACGTATCTCACAGATGAACGGCGCCGGTGCGCAGTTTAAGCGTATGCGCATACAGATTCATAACATTAGTATGAAACCCTACGCGTATGCGCACGCTTCCGGCCGCTGCCAAGGATCGTGCCGCTCTCTCGGAGCACCCCGCCAGGCGTCGCCAGGAGCCACATACGGAATAAACTAAGCGCTGTGTCCGAAATCAAGGAAATTGGAATGCATTGGCTAGACTGCAACACGCATGCGCCTTCAGCTATCTAGACAGCAATCGCTCGGGCGGAAGGCGCCCCGCCGATAGTTTTCGTGCACTGCTCGATCAGAAGTTTTATTCGCTGGCCTTGATCCTGTACATCGTTGAGGATGCTGGACAGGAAGGCCTTGCCCCGATCACTACGAACGCAATGTACGCCATAGGCGCCGTGCAGTGAACAGAGGGCGACACTGAGCCGCGGCACCCAGCGCCGCCATCGGGGAATAAGAAAAATACTGGGTCGGCCGCCGCTCGCCAGCGTGCTCGTGTTTCGGTTGCGCTCCTGATTGGCGGCACCGGATGAAATGCAGTATACGCAATTTTTAACTTTTATGTTAACAAAAACATACTGCAGTAATTCTACCGCACCGGGCTAGGAATAGACTGAAGGACTGAACTGTTGACTACGTGTACGGAGGAGGGGGGCAAGCGATATTCCCAGCGCCACGCATAGCCAGAACGGAGGTGAAGCATTTCGGGCGCACGTTTTCACGTTTCCACATAGTTTTTTTTCCCAGTAAATTTGTGTTTCCGCTAGAAAGCACAAATTAATTAGCTGTTCACAGCACTGGAGAGAAGCCGTTTTGTTCGCATACTTGAAATCAGACCACCGTGGTTTTGCGAGTACGGTGTTCCGTCTCACAGGATCGATTGTTTGGGTGTAGTGCGGTCTGTACGCTGCGCTACGTGCTAGTAGCATTGACTTCAAAGCAAGTATAATTACCTTAAATACGCGGGCTCCAATGTGTATCAGGCGGGTGGGAAGCATCGAGAATTGCGAACCAACGGCGGCGATTTTCGATTGATTGATTGTGCGGTTCAACCCGCCGAAGCCAGACAGGCGATGAGGCGCGCCGTAGTGGAGGGATCGGGATTAATTAACTACCTGGGGATCTTTCACGTGGCCGGAATCTCGAACATACGGGCGTTATCGCTTTTCGCCTCTATCGGAAAAGCGGCCGCTGTGGCCGGGAAACGAGCCTGACGTCAATTTTCAATTTCACGGCTTGAATTATCGCCAAACATTCCCAGAATGCGTCCTGCTCCTCGACCCTGACAGTTCGTTTCCGCTGGTGCCAGTTCGTCCCACCCCGAGATCACGGAGCGAGCACGTTTTCTTGCTCCGCGTACGAGGTCAAGCAGTATCGCCTCATGAGCGAAAGGAAGACTCAACCTCTGTGCCTTCCGTCTCCTTTTCCATGAATACATTCACAACGTACACGGGTTTCGCTGCAAGCCCGCCAGGAAATGCCCGTGAACGATTTAGGACTACCTTTTCCTTTTTACGGGGTACGCAGGGCCTCCAAATATTAGAATCATCATAAACATCCGTTTATTTTTTATTGTTCTCTGAAGTTGCTGTTGTGAGCCCCGTTAAAACGACTTTGTTTTATTGAACAGCATTGATTTGCAGCGCAAAAATCCCACATGCGTTGCTTTTATACCTTGTACTGACGTAGGTATGTCGACTTTTTCACAGCTTATTTTCAAACGAATGGCTACTTGACCATGTTTCACGGCCCTACTTTGTTTAAAAACAATCATATGTTTTCCAAAAAAGGGGTGGGATGTTGCAGGCATCAATTAGTTCTCTTACAATTAAAATACGGCTGTGTTACGTGCAGCATGAATTTTCATTATAAACGCCGCGGAAGACGCGTGCACAAAGCAGAGAAACCAACCAATTTATTGTAAGCTCACGAGTATTAAGAGCTGGCAAACCGATATACTTTACTTTAACAGCAGCATGTCACCTGCTTGGTAGTCATCGCCGTTGTATTTTCTAAAAATTTCACGGAGACAAGTGCCGCCTGTGAGGCCTTCCCAACTCGGACGATTCAGGGCAGCGAAGGCGCTAGCGTTCCATCTGCGCTGTTTCTTTTAACGCCTCTCAGTCGATAACACTCCGTCCTGTTGCCGTTGCAGGGTATCCCGCAAACTTAAGCCACTTATAGCGCACCTAACCACTTGATAGACGCCTTTGCAAGAGCGCGTGCACAGTGCGTAAAGCAGGCGGCCGGCCAGGACGGTGCGGCTCGGCCTACCCAGTGTTGCGCGGAGGCGCGGTAGATGGCGCTGCGCTCGCTCGGCAAACTTGACTGCACAGAGCCTATGAAAAGTATTGGGAACAAGAAGGAGGTAATATCCGGAGCGGAACCAGAACTATCGAGAACTGTGTGGGGATATCGCGTTAAATGGACAATCGCTTTAAAAATCTAGTGATAGCCGGTGACAGCTGATGCTAAGGACCTCTGCAAAGTAATTCCAACAGCCTTGAAGCGCCTGGATGGGCAAGGTATACTGCTTGCAGCCTCCCGGCTGGGGAATTCCAAGGAGTTTCCTTCGCGGACTGGGCCAAAAGGAGGGCTACGGGAGTAATCGCAGGTCTTCTGGATAGTGAGAGAAAAAGTACGCCAATCAAAAAGAAAAATTACGAGATACCAAGGCGTTGGGCTAGGCTAGTTGGTACATGTCTGATCTTGTCCCGTCGTTTTCTTCTAACTGTGTCCTGTGTTTACCGCCGGTTTTTCATCCAATGAATTACGAGGCACAATATCAAAAGTAATTTATATTTAGATCAGGTTGCTTTACATCTAACATTTTTCTGCATGACCTGTTAAGACAGCAGAACGGGGTCGATTCCGCCATACCAGTACAGTGAGAAGAGCGTAAGTATGCTTTGTGGCGTACACGGCTGTGCTGGCGTACCTGGTTGCGCCTATAGCTATTACCACTCGAAATAAATTAGGTCAGGGATGAAAACTTTTCCAGCTCTTCTGGAATGCGGTTGTTCGAAAGACCATATAAACCTTCAAAAAAATACCCTTCGACGTTGGAGTAATAAACTGTTACATATATCTTGCTCCGTATCTTTTGAGACGATTGGAGGGGCCACGTGCCGCGATCTCGGTGACCACAGTTAGTTACCCCGCTTAAATCGTGACTATTTTGTTAAACATAGAAACACCTCAGGCAAGCGAGGCGCACCAGGCACTGTATTTTCCCCTCTATAGCCGCTTTTGTTCACTGCTGACGCATCACACGTTTCTTGCTAGTCTTATGTGTAGAAAAAGAACTGATTACAGAAATATGCGGCAAACTGCTAGGGGAGTTGCGTTGCGCACGTGAAACGTTCGTACTCTACCACACTTGACCTAACCCTAACCCGTACTTGTGGTTGATTAAAGACACACAGGTCATTTTTATGCACTTTATGTTCAAGGACGTGATCGTTGATTGTAAGGTTTAACGCGCCGACGCAACGCAGGCGATGAGGCGCGCCGTAGTGGAGGGCTCCGGATTAATTTTGACCACCTGGGGATCTTTATCGTGCGCCGAAATCTCGTACACACGGGCATTTTTGCTTTTCGCCTCCATCAGAAAAGCGGCCGCCGCGGCCGGGAATCGAACCCGCGACCTCGTGCTCAGCAGCGCCGTAGGTATACTGCCTATGCCCGTCTCTTCATTTCCTTCCCTCTCAACTAGCCCATCCTCTCAGTTGTGCATAGATGAGCGTGTCCTTCCCTCTCAATTCGCCCTTCCCGTGGCATGTGACCATCTATAACCAGCAGTAGAACGACGCGATATCCTGATAGACGTCTTGGTAACATTCCACCCGGCCACTTGTTTCGTTAAACTAAGCAGCCACCCTGGAGAATAGGCAATAACATTATTCGGCTTAAGGAGGAGGAGGTGCCACCGCTGGCGCTTGTCGCGGCGCGGAACCTTCCTGGGCTATCTAACTTCTTTCCTCGAAACCATGTCCCGAATGTAGAACGCTTTCCACGAACCGGGCTGCTTTGTCGGCGGACGCGCGCGCAAATGGCACGTCGATTCCGGGCGAGCGTGTGCTCACGCGGCCTGAAAGCAAATCAGCGTCCACGGTTGCGAACACGCAGTTTGCGCGCACGCACGCATGCGTGCACGGCGTGCTGTTCACGTAGCCTAAGAACGTTACACGTTCATAATGCCTGTCACGGTACCTGATGTGCCGCCGGGCGAGAGCGACAAGGACGACCACAAGTCTGTTGGCTTTTTGCTGATGGACCACGTAGACCATGAGAAATCCGCTGTAAGAGAAACTTTTATTTACGAAGCGTTCACAAAATGTTTTGTTTCTGCTTCAAAAGACACAAGAAGCCGCCGCTTTCTCCTACCCCGCGGCACGTTTTGAACTAGTATTGGCGTCGTTCAGGTTTTTTTTTTTTTTTTGCGCCTACTCTTTCTTTTTACTAGAAACAAAGAAGGTACGGGAGTAAGGACGGCAACGCGGTTGTCGCGGTTGTCATTAAGAGAGGTGTTTTCTTCCTTGTGGTCGCATCAAACCTTTCATTAGTATATTTACGTATCTGCACATCTTCTCACATTCTGTGCTTCAGTTGCACCGGATCCTCTTGTGAGATCCTGTTAGTTGACGCTAACGAGAAATCTCGTCAGCAGTTTGTGAGCAGTTTTAATAAAGCATCTTCGTTAGAGTCATCGCACGTTGCTTGAGACGAACGTCAGTGCTCTGAAACAACACTTCCCGCAACACCCTGAAGGTACTTCCCGCTGCCTTCAACGAGGTAACGTGCCCTATTCCCGAGAAAAAAAAGAACGCACCAAACTGCCAACAAACACAATACTGCAATGGGCTTACCTGAGAAAGAAAAACGTGTCGACACTCAAGAACGCCGCTGTGACTGCACAGTTCTCAATCTTTTCATGGTAGTGCAGCACATTCATCCTCCGTCCTGCAAACAAGGCGAAAAATATTGCGCAAACGTGGACTTTTTTTTTTCCAGGGCATCGCATAAAAAGGATTTCTTTCTTTGTTATTCTGGCTCTAGCGACGCAATAACTTCATCTTTGGAAGCTCGAGTTTGTTTTTAAACGCGAAACAAATTTGGCGCCAATGTAGTTAATGCGGCTAACCGCAACGACCCAATTAAAAAGTATGGTAGGCGATGTTGCGAGAGGGACCTATTGCGAGCGCGCCTCTCATCCACTCCCGAAGGCGCCCGAATGCTGGAACTGCATTCGGACGCCTGTCGAACGCCTGCCCCTGCAGTGCCCTTTAGCCTCTGTTCGGTCACGAGGGGAGGAATTAATGAGACAAGACGAGTGTTCGGACCACCCGCTGTGAGTGGCCATTAAGGAAAAACATGCAGGCGCATCTTAAAACTGGAGTGAAAAAGTGACGTTACTTTTCGTGAATTGCGATGAAACTGACCCGCGAAAGTTTATAAACGTGTAACACAGGCTAGGGCAGATATGCAAGTCGACAATGCTGCAAATAAAACTATGGTATATAATGTAGATTTTTGTTCTTTCACGCTGCATTGAGAGGCGGAGTAGTTTGAGTATTTTGGAGTAACAATTTTGTTAGCCCCGGTTTCTGGCAAGACTAGTGTCTTCGGTGCGTCTATCGACAAAGATTTTGCCAGATTGTTTCCATTGTTTGAGCTTGTGAAATCGTTGATTGATTGATAGATTGTAGGGTTTAACGCGCCGACGCAACACAGGCGATGAGACGCGCCGTAGTGGAGGGCTCCAAATTAAGATCGACCACCTGGAGATCTTTAACGTGCATGCGCCGGAATCTCGAGCTGGGGAAATCACTCAGTGTGTCGGTTAGAGAGGGAATATAAACAAGGCAAACAAATTATATGCATAATTTTGATTCACTCCAATCACCGTTTCGCCGCGCTGCCTTGAATACTATATCTCCAAGACACAGGTGACTAGCTGGAGCCATGACGGCGTAAACTTCTCGGTCGCCTTAGTAAAATTACATTTGCTGCGCCAACATAAAGGCATAGTCACAGTTGGTACCCTACGCCCATCACATACGAATGTATTTACGTTCTTAATAGTCTTAACTGTCTGTAGCACTCGCTTATTTATTTTTTAACATTTATTGGAATGAAAAAGCCGGAGGTCTCTTGAGAATTTATCAGACCCACGTAGAACTAGTATGAAGCTAAGGTTCACGTCGGTATGTGTGGGAAATAGCCAGAGAAAGTAGTGGGTTGGGACATAAAATTCGGGATAGTGTTCCAGACTGCCTTTTCTAGCTTGGGTGGGTATGGGAAAGGAAGGAGATCATTGACGGAATCTGGTCTTAAGTGAGCGGGAACTGCGTCAAGGAGAATATGTCTTCCGTTTTGAAATTGAGGGCATATGGTCCGGATCATGCATATGCCTTGGTTAGGAGGAAAACGAAAAATATTTTTATCGTTTAGCAAGGTAAGGATTTGTGAGGGTCATAAGTTGAGTGAGGTGGACTTGTTGGGTGCCGGAGTGGGACTGTTGAAGTGTTTGTATTAAAGGACCTTTTGTCTAGTTATCCGACCAGAATAAAGCCTTGAATCTGCCGTCTTTCTCTCGGGTTGCTTCGGCGCCGTCGTCGATAGTATGTCGCGGGCCACCGAGCCGAGAGGGCGAAGCGAGCGCAACGAAAATAGGGAACCTAGATGCGGAGAGCAGGAGAACGCGGCAGAGCGGGGAAAACCGGAGGACAGGCACCGCCAAAGGTCAAAGTGAAAGCGCCTCGAAACAAAACGCAATTAAAGGCCTACAAGAACCGGTACACGCAAGTCAAGGCGGACGCGCCTAAAAATAAAACACAGAAACGCGCAGCAGCGGGCGTTTTCCCGGCCCTCCGCGAAGAAGCTTACGCGAATTAACGAAGACGGCAGCAGAATTAGACGTTTGTACTTGCTGTTGTGTATTCATCTGGGTGAAAAAAGAGAATCAAACAGGACGAAGGAAGAAAGAGAAAAGAAGAAAGGACCGTGCCATCCCCCCTCCTTTTTTTTTTACTTCTCTGTCATGATGGACCGCTTTCTCCACCAAGATAAACTTCAGATTCAAGGCTGCGCCGTGGACACGTGAACATTCAGCTGAAAATAACGTGCCACTTCACGGGTCGGGGGCACAACACAGCAAGCGCAAAAGGGCACTGCTAGGCTTTCCCATAGGCTTGTGCGCAGCCAGCATTCACGAAAAGAAACGTCAATATAAATTTCAATGTGACGTGTGCTTTCAAAACGCCGCCTTTCGCGAACCATTCTCCTTGCTGGTTTGCTGACGTTGGCAATTAAAACGCACTCCAAATTTCCAGGGCAATTTGAATGAATGAATTGAGATGGCGTCACAGCAAATTGCAGACGAACATGCATCACTGGAGTTGTTCGTCAGGCTAGCGCTAAGGCTGCGGGGTTTTCTCTCTTTACAAAACGTTCGATAAACCAAGGCCGGTAGACATAAAATGAATCGTGAAATAAAAGAATGCATTCGCTAAACGACACCATGCCGCCACATATAAAGGCCAGCGGGTTCTACAAATTCACTTATGTATTCTTTTACTACGCTTATAATAAACCCACAAGGATTCAGAGAGAACTGATTCTGAGTTTTCAACCAGGATGTCATTGGAAGGGCTGAATGAAGTTCTGTAAACAGGGACAAGCAGAACGAATGATCCAACAAAGGTAATGGCCTCGTCGCTAGTCCAGACTCGCTGATACACAACGCCGGCAAAGGTTCATTATGCCATGGTATGTTTATTGTAACAATAGTTGCGGCTTAGCTCAGCCAACCCTGTATATGCAAAACGAAAGCTTGGCTTAGCCTGTTTACGTCTTGGTTCCACTTGTTTAACCTTTTGGTTTAGTTGTAATCGTTATGCTATACGTCCAAAGCCTGCCTTTGTCTACGGTTGAAGTCGCGCTAGTGGCGTTCTGTCCGAGAAGAATGGCTCGCTCTTCCTCAGTCTCCGGCGCTATCTTCGCGCGCTTGGCATTCCGTAAACAGGATTGACAGATCCTAAGAACAAAAAATCGCCTGAAAATTGCCAGAAGTAGCCAGGCATTCGTCACTTTGAACTCAATGTTTAGAAAGTGGCCAGAAAAATCGTCATTTTAAGAGAGCTCTTCCGCTTGGCTAGGCTTAAAGGTAAAGAAAAAGGTTTCAAGTTTGTGTGGACTAGGAACGGCAGGGTGCTTGCTAGGAAAGAGGAAGGTCGCCCCATCGTTCATATCGATTCGAAAGCGGACCTTGACTTCATCGTATAAAAATGGATAAAGACCACTTCCTAGTTTCTCAATCCTTTTCTGCAGTCAAAGAGTTTTTTAGGTGTGATAGTAGTTCGGTTCAAATTTGCCACGTAAATATTCGAACCATTAGAAAATACTGGGACCAGTTCTTGGCTTTAACCTCCTCGTTTAGGACTTGCTATGACGTTTTTGTGTTAACCGAGATAAATGTTCCTTTAGACACCCTTTGCAACTGCTCACTTCCTGGCTATCAAGTTTATTCTTACTTACGCCCCATTGGAAAAGGGGGAGGCATAGCTGTCTTTATCAAAAACACGTGGTTGGTTTCAGAAATAACTTTTTCTTTCACTCAAGCTGAAGTAGTCGCATTGCGGTTATGTTCCCCATTATTATCTCTTGTCTTGATAGCGGTGTACCGCCCACCTTGCTGTAATGGGCGCATATTTCTTCAAGAACTTAATGTGACCATTTCTTCCCTGTTGTCTCGTGACAACATATGTATGACAGGTGATATAAACATTGACCCATTACGCCCCAACTTGCCACTAACTGCGGACTATTTAGATGTATTTGTCCAAATGGGGTCTAGAGTGTGCAATTTCGAAAGCCACCCGTGAAGAATTTTTGTCCAGTAAGCTCGTGACTTCTTGTTTAGACCACGTCAACGTACGCGTTCACGATTTTCAAACCCTCTCAGCTGTAATTGAAACTAAACTTGCGGACCATTATTTTGTTGCATGCTCTTTTTCACCGAAGTCTTCACATGTGCGCAGAGTCGCGAGCAAAACAACTATTTCAGTCATTGACCCGAGGGCACTTGATAGGGAAATCGCACAGTACGACTGGCACAACTTTATATGTATTACATCTCCCAGTAACATGTACGAAAAGTTTGTAACCTTGCTCGATGAATTCAAGAAAACTGCGACACGAATAGTTAAGGTCAGGCAAACAAACTCTAATGAAAAATGGATGACAAAAGAAATCCTTGTCGCCATTAAAGAAAAAGATATGCTTTGGGCTCGAGCAAAACGTGCCCCACAAAATGCAATTCTCAGGGCAACCTTTAAACAAAGTCGAAATAAGGTAAATGCGATGATACGTCTAGCTAAACGCAACCACATGCGGAATAAGTTTGAAGATGCGCGCTTCGATTCTAGGAAAACTTGGTCCTTAATTAACGGTATGAGAGGTTCTAATGTGCAATCTAGCAAGGACGAATACTTTTTTTCCCATTTTTCTGGTGACGGACTGAATATTGCCAATAGTTTTAACGACTTTTTTTCGCGGGTCACAGGTGTTGCCCGATCTACCCCTGGCATTTGTACGTTGCAGAATAGCATAGCTAAATCGGCTTATCTGCCCCCACTCATTGAAGGTGACCTCAAGTCAATTTTAGTTGCACTGAAAGCCAACAAGTCACCTGGGCATGATGGTATTTCGATAAATGTGCTGCGCCGAAATTTTGACCACATTAAAGCTGTTCTTCTTTCCATTTTAAACCATATCATTGAGAGTGGCATCATTCCCATACAGTTGAAGAAGGCAATAGTTTTTCCTTTGTTTAAGTCAGGTTCTCGAAATAAAATTGAAAACTATATACCTATCTCTGTTCTCTCTTGTATAGTTCAGATATTAGAGAAACACATTTTAAATGTTATGACCAGTTTTTTATCGATTCATGATGTTTTCTCCCCATCTCAGTATGGGTTTATTGGAGGCCGAGGTACTCAAACTTTGCTCGAGGACTTTTCTGATTTATTAAACTATACTTTCGATCGTAACCAGATTGCATGTGCATTATTTCTTGATGTCAGTAAAGCTTTCGATAGCGTGTGTCATACCCTCCTGCTCACCAAACTACAAAGACTAGGTTTTCGGGACAACTTTCTGCGCCTACTTGAAAACTTCCTACTTGACAGAACTCAGGTTGTTCGGATTGGTAAATTTTCAAGTAATGCTTCTTTTATTAGGTCAGGTGTACCACAAGGGTCTATACTGAGTCCTCTGCTGTTTAACTTGTATGTTAACGACCTCGCCTATTCTGTACCGTCTTCAATATTTCAGTACGCCGATGACACGGTTCTTGTTTCTTATGCTTCTCGTAAATTTGATGCCATAAAGTCGCTTCAAGTTTCTGCAATGGAAAATATGAATTGGTTCACGGCGAATTCCATTGATGTTAATACCAAAAAAACACAGCTGATTTGCTTTCACAATCCATTGAAAAAAGTTGACTTAACGCAATCTTTATTTTTACACTCAGCGGCCTGCTCTCCTTGTAGTTGTATTCCTGTAAAGTATGTGTCCACTGTGAAGCATTTAGGTTTGTATTTCGATAGCGACCTTTCTTGGAATTCCCACTTAGCTTATGTATGTAAAAAAAGTCGTGCTGTATCATCTTTGTTGTACAAATTAAGAACATTTATTCCATTTTCGCTGCGAAAAGTCATTGTACATTCCCTTTGTTATAGTGTGCTTAGGTACGGTATTACAGTATATGGTCACTGTTCTTTACGTTGGATAGAGCGAGTCAATTCCATTTTGCGTTTTTTGCTGCGTACCATTGCATACTTGTGTATGAAGAAAGATGACAATGTATTCAAAACCTTGATGTTGCCCGATTTTACCTCGCTCCTAAATGAAACCGTTATCTTAAAACATTTTTGGATTAATACATTCAAAACGTGTTACACGCCTGCTCGGTCCCTGAGACCGAAGCAACGTTACGCAATTCCTCGTTGTTCCACAAGGTACGGGAAAAGAACACGCCGTTATTATGTGCCAGCTATATTTAACACTTTGCCATCTGACTTTTTTGCGAATGCTTCGAAATATAAACTGAAAAAGGCTTTAAGGCGCATGCGCTAGTGCTTTCCAGAGATTTCGGGAATACCGCATGGTTATCTGTTCTTGGTTGGTATTGCGTACTGTAACATATATAATTTTCTTAACGCTTGTTGCCTGCCAGGCTCTGCCTGACAAGCCCGTTGCGGCTTAGGTAGGCCTGAGTATGTACATAACTTCTGTCTGACTAATAAATATTATTATTATTATTTTGTCTAGCAAGAAAGCTAAGATATGTCAAGTTTACCAGAAGTATTCAAATAATGTGAACGACCATACAAGGTCTGTTCAAAGTTTCCACCCCTTTCGGTGCCTCTTTACATTTTCGCACCTATTATAGATCGTCATACATGTTTCCCACCCCTCTTCACGGAATCTCAAGCGCCCTTGAAGTGCTTAAACATCACCTTTTTAACGAACGGGGCTGCTTGAATTGTTCGACGCGATACTCAAAGGAGCCATGAAGAGAAAATGCAAGTTGGTTTTATTCGAAAGATTTCGTGTTTTATAGTGCCCCCAGCGCTTGTCCGGATACAAACGGTGCTTTATTCACTGAGAAATTAAACAATTTAGGTTAAAATTTTGATTTTCCCGCTCAATCGTGCGTTTTCGTGGTCCCAAATGACATCACAGGAACCGACCGCTCTGCAGCCTAGATAGAGTACCTTCATTCACGCATCCGCCGTACAGGGTAGAGACACGTATACGCTGGCGCCGCCATTTTCGGTTGCTCGCTCGCCGCCGAAGCAAGTCATTGTGTCAAAACCGCGCTAAAATTATCGCCGCAACGCGGTTTACTGAAGAAGTTTGAATCATATTGTCTTTTTCGTGTTGCTAGGTCTCGTGGGAAACGAAAAGAATAACGCGTTGAGCCCGTTGGCCAAATTGCGGCGGCACGCGTGACCGTTCAAAGGTTGTCTCCACCCTGTACAGCGGTGTTGGTTTGTTCCCGCGTTTCTTTACGTTCCGTAACCTAGATGGCGCCACCATACCGTGACAAGCGTTTGGTTTGTTTTTGCCCGCATTTAAACCTGGCTTGTTTTTGTTCTGGGAGAAAATATTCGTTCCCTGAAACAGTGCTCGCTCGACAAATGGGGTCACGTAAGACACCGTTGCTTGCGTCAATCGGCCAGTGTCGTCTGAGACAACCCCAAGCCCCGTAGTGCTCTGCAGCTAAACCAAGCATGCTGTGCGCAGTACGAACAGCAGAACGCATCAGTACTTCTATGTTTAAATGTGCTTTCGTAACTTCCACTGTTTGTCCCATCATTCTTATTGCTTTGTAAAGAATGTGCCCTAAATTTAAGCGCAACTCGCTCGTTCGTCTAGTTTGTAAGCTCTACCTAATTTGCGTCTGCTTCTGCCAGCCTCCGCCAATCGCAGAGCTTAGCTCATGTGACATCATAGGTTTTGTTGCGGGAAATGAGCTGGTGGGTCGCATGACCATTCCCGTTTTCCCTAATTATGTAGCTTATTTGAGCGAAGTTTACGTTAAAAGTGGTGTCAGTATGATTCTAACGAGACAATCTTTTGAATGAACCAAACTTGTGTTTTCTCTTCATGGCTCCTTTAAGGTAGGTGACGGATTCTAAAAAAAAATCCCGAGCCATCTCCACTAACGTGAAACCTGGGGAGGGGCGAATCATGCAGTGTATAAGTGTATTCTTGGTGCCTTGGCTTTTTTGCCCACGGAGATGAAACCGTTGGGGGTAGAGGTATACAGCTTGGCTGTAAAAGTACCTTGAGTTTGAAGCACAAGTGTTCTAGCGCGAAGCGTTGCAAAACGATTGTCCCGGTGTGTTATTTTAGTACGCGTTTTTGCCCTCGGAGATGAAACGTTCTAGCGCGAGGTATTGGAAAACGCGTGTCCCGGTCTGCTTTTTCGGTACGCGTTACGTTCTAGCGCGAGGCGTTGGAAAACGAGTGTCCCGGTGTTTTAGTACTGTGACTAAACGACGATGACGACAGGAGACGCCGATAGCCCGAACCCTTAAGGTGCTCTTGCCCCTAAAAAGCGACACACGTTTCGTATTGTGCCGGTAAGTAGCAGTGTACGTTGTTGTGTTTGAGGGGCACAGCCATATCGTCTCCTTTCTCTTGTTCTGGTTAGCTTCCAGTTTCATCTCCACTCCTGCAAAGCACGAACAACCAAATAAGGCCCTTTTTCTCAAATGTAAGACGGTGGAGGAGCCCGAAAATATATGAACAAAGACTAGCACTCAAAGGAGCCAGAAAGTAGCCAAGACGGCACACTAAAATTTCAGTCGCGACGAGCCTCTAAATGTCGGCAGTTTCGCGACAAATCTTCAAAACCTGCCAACCCTGTTCCGGACCCTCTCCAGTTAAAAGGAGCCATGAAGACAAAACACAAGTCTGTGTTATTCGAAAGATTTCGTGTTTTATAGTGCCCCCAGCGCTTGTCCGAATGCAAACGATGCTTTCTTCACTGAGAAATTAATTAGTTACGTTAAAAGTTTTATTTTCCGGATAAAACGTGCTTTTCGTAGTCTGCAATGACATAGCAGGGCCGTGTTTACCGTTAGTGAACCTAGATGGCGCCGCCACACCGCGGCAAGCCGTTTCCTGCCTTTGGTTTGTTTGTGAACGTGTTTGTACCTGGCAACTTCATGGTGACAATCGTTTCGTAAAACTTGGTGCTCGCTCGACAAATACGATCACGTAAGACATCGTCGCTTGCGTCAATCGGCCAGTGTCATCTAAAACCATAGAGTTAAAAACAACCCCAAAGCCCCGCAGTCCTGTGCAGCTAGACCTAGCATAGTGCGCGCAGTACCAACAGCAATAGGCCTCCTGCGCTGCCCACGGGGCGCTGCGCAACCGGCTTTCGGGCAGAGTACTTCCTGGTAGTACAACGCTGCGCGGGTCCCATAGGATACCGTGTTGACAGAAGCAAAATGAGCTCGATGCTCGTGATTGTTTTGCGCCATGGTCACCAACCCATCTCCGACAAGTCCGATCTCTTCTGGCGATCAACTTGGCATTAGGGGAAAAAACTTTGCAGCGCTAAATACATCTACAGCGCCGACGTAAGTGCCGGGACTGTGACGGCGCTCTGCCACTCGCAGGTTCACTGATCGATGGTCGTATTAAGTGAAACTTCTAGTTTAAACTACTTACTACTCTAGGTGACAAGGCTTTTGAACAACAGCCGATCAAAAAAGAAGAGTGACGCAATCGGCGATGATAGCGCTTTAAAAGCCAGCGAGTCCGGCGGACCGCTGGCTCGCTTGCTGGGCTCGCTTGCTTGCTTGCTCGCCGTTACGAATACATGGTGCGGCGTTAGCTTGCCGTTTTGTAGCGTGTCTCAGTGACAAAATTCAGCGAGCGTAAGAAGCGTGAAATCTGTTTTGTGATTCTGAAATTAGTGGCCGTAAAACAAAGTGGCCGGGAGAACCGAGAGGCCGCTCGGTTTCCTTGTTTGCACTCACTTTACCTAATTACGCTCTTGCATCATATATTCCCAGTTCGCACTTACTAGGCTAGAATGAGGGTCAGCAACGTTTTGAAGTGTAGGGCCGAGTTGCATGCAGCCGACACGGCGGAGGGCTGGACGGCAAATCGGGTGGGATGGGGAGGGGGGCTTTGAATGCAACGCGAAATAATAAAAATCGCGCCAATCCACCCCGTGAATGTGGTTGGAAAGCAAAGCTGTAAACGGCACCCATAACGATTACTCATGCGATGTCACTTAAAATCACTCGTATCGCTCTACAAATAGTAAAACCAGAGAGAAGTGAAATGCACTTAACCACACCATTTATTACTTCAAAGAGATATTGTTGGTAAGGTTAAATCAATGCATGATGCATGAACGGTGTTTGGTTGAGTTGTATTGGTGTAGCAAGAGTGGAAACTTTTTTTTATAAAATCAAAGTAAGCTCCAACCCGGTGTTAGACGATCTGACTTCTCCGTCTCTACGCCGTAGACGGAAGTGACGAGACTTGCAGCTGAGAAGGAGGAGGAAGAAATACTTCTGTTCAGATTTCTGAAGGGCCCAGAGTGCAGCCTTGGGGAGTGATTCCTTCTTCTGCGGGGCCCATATTTAGTCCGCGCGGCCTGTGTTCTGTCCACCCGCTGAAGCTGGGTAGGTATAGAGGGCCTGGACAGCATCATCTCCCATTGCTCTTGTTGGGTAGTTGACGGAAAGAGAGGAGGGTGCTCAGGGCTAAAGTCGCACACCCCGATTACGGGGCGGAGTATTCCTACTTCTGAGAAAAATTTACATTCAGCATCGTAGCGATTCGGATGCATTACGTGAAGACGCGTAGGCTGTGGGAAGGAGCCCGGATTGTATGAGCCGTAGGGTTCTTTGTTCTCTGGAAAGGTCAGGGGAAGGCGAAGGTACGGTCTGTCTCAGAAGGCGATAATGCTGGATTATCTCCCTGGACGTGACAAGCGGGTGACTGTCCTCGTGCAGCTCCATAGCACGGGAGGTAAAAGCGCAGGCTTGTTGGGTGGGCGTATTTGTTGCCCTCCATTGAAGCGTGAGGCGGTGTCCAGATGAGCTGAATGGAACCGTTTGGGGAGTGGGTTTTTAGCACGCACAGTGCAGGTCAGGACACCCAAACCGACTGGTAATTCCAGTAGGCTTGCTGGGAATCGGTGACTACCCTCCGAACCCCTGGTTGAGTGAGAGCCAAGGTGATGGCTGCCTCTTCTGCTGCCGTCATTTGTTGGGTCCTAAGCGAGGTACACGCAAGGAGGTTGGTTCTGGAGGTAGCCACGATGATGGCGTATTGCTGCCCTCGATGTTTGGAGGCGTCTGTATGAGCCCCACCGAGGGTGCTGTTTAGCGCTTGAGCCCGTGCTTTTCGTTGACCCTCGTCATGTGAGGGGTTCATATTTCTAAGCAAAGGGAGCATCTTTAGTTTTAGTCGCCAAGAGTCTGGGAGTACGTCAAGCGGAGTGACATTTTGGGCTGCCCAGCCAATCTGGTGAAGCATGCGGTTACCCACCGCAGTTCTGAGTCGGACCATCTGGTTAGAAAGATGGCCTTCTATCAGCTCTTCCACCGTGTTGTGGAGCCCGTGCTAAGCAGCCTCAGTGTGGACGCACTCATTAGAAGACCAATGGCCTGCTCAACCGCCTTTGCAATCATTATGTAAAACATCTCTATGTCTTCCTCGTCGAGAAGGAGATAGGGGTTTGTCGTAAGTAACTCTCGAGAGGACAAAAGCTTCAATTAATCGAAAGGTACCGGATTCTTTTAGGCCTCGCTTCTTGGTGGCAACTCGCCTGATCATGTGTATGATTAGATTAATGCTGTTTTTGAGGCGCTGCAAGGAGACGTCACTCTTGGTGTTGGCCTGGAAATGTAGGCCCAGGATCTTGATGCTGGGGTGTGGAGTGATGGCCTGGTCATCAAGGAGTATTTGAATGTATTCCTTGATTTGGCGTGAGGGCGGACGACAAGGAGCTGTGATTTTTTACGTGAACACTGGAGGTCACAGGCTTTAGCACATTGGCGTACTAAAAATGAGATTCGATGGATTGGTGTGAGCTCCCTTTAATTCTTGTAACTCTTAGCACATGAGCAAGGTGCGCACAGGGCCGCTAGACAGGCGTGAGTGGTCGTGTGACACTTTCACGTGGGCCGCGGCGGCCGCTTTTCTGATGGAGGCGAAAAGCAAAAACGCCCGTGTGTACGAGATTTCGGCGCACGTTAAAGATCCCCAGGTGGTCAAAATTAATCCGGAGCCCTCCACTACGGCGCGCCTCATCGCCTGCGTTGCGTCGGCGCGTTAAACCCCACAATCAATCAATCAAATCAAAATCAAAACTTTCACGTGGCATTCAGCGAGAAGGCAGGGGGTAAACCCGTAGATGTGCTTGGTGAGTACACCATTTGTTTTCCCGTGTTCGCGTGGGCTCGTAGCTGAATCGGTAAGACTGCGGGCTCTCGCTTTGTTAGTCTATTAGTTCCAGGTTCGATTCCCGGCGGTGCCGGTAAATTCTTTTATTTGTTCGCTGGAGTTTTCTGGTGACACAAACGGTCGCGAAAGAACCCTTGGGGGGTAGAGGTAGAAAGCTTTGCTTTAAAAATTCAGCGAATGGCCAATAATATTTGGCAATAATCTGGCGAAGTGTGAAGATGGGGGACAAATCAACTGGAAGCGACCAACTTTCTGTTCTTGTCTCGCTGTCTATCGCCATTTGAGGACAAAACTGGCGTATCGGCTTTCAGATTGTTAGCGACGAAGATAACTAACAGAGTCAGTGATGATTGCATGTAAATATTCGGGGCCGCGCGCCGTGTATGCGGCTGTGTTATGCTATGTTAAGCAAATATAGAAGTACACATTTCTGCAGGCAGCGGGCGTGCGATTTGGTGAATGTTTTGCGTTCTTTAATAGCGCTTAATTTGTTTATTTGACGCAATGCCTCACCTACTCGCTAGTATGCATGTACCCTTCCGTTCGCAAATGGTGCGGCGTAAAACTTTACGCAAGGATCATTTGGTTGCGAAAATACAAAACAAAATACAAAACAAACAAACAAACAAAAGCGACCCACTCGCTGAAGTAACCGTGGTAGCGGCGACGCTGTAAACCAACTACGGCCGCCGTCAAAAATCGCGGACATTCCGGCGGCCAACCATGAAATGAGTGCTTCGCCTCGGACGGGGTCGGACTATGTCGTCATCGCAAGCCGCCGAGCCAACAAATAGTTCTGTCTTGTCGGGGTAATAACTTTTGTTTGCGTGAGCGAATACGCTTACTATTTTTGGACTTGTTTCTACAAGCATTATAGAGTAGTTTTCTGACACAAACAAAAACACTTCGAAATCCATCTCAGGGCCCCTTTAAGCAGCACGCCGGGCGATAACCTTGGCGGCGGCGCCGGGCGGCCGAACGCGACTGACAGCAGAGCTCGGCCCGGCGAGTCACGTGATGCGTTGCCAAGGGTACGGCGCAGCTGTGGTTAAATGAAGGTCCAATCCTCCGCGACGGCGAAACCGCTCGACATGATTAGTAAAGCTTTGATTTAACGGTTAATGGTGATGGTCTGCAGGGGTTGTCGCATACGGGCATGTCGGCTTTCATGGTACAATTGTTGGCATGCTGACGTGAGATGAGGGGGGAGGTGGCACAGCTATAGGCTCTCTTATTGCAAGACATGGGAAAGGGGGCAGACAGCGGTGCTATAAAGGCTCGCTTTCATCGTCTGAGGTGGCCGAAGCTGTATGAATTATACCCATGGGTCGTTCGGAAGTGTTGTAGGCGATAAAGGGGTGAGTAAACTCTAGGCCAAGGCGCAAGTCTCCCACATGTCGACGATATGGCGTGGTAGACCTCCATCTCTCAAGCCATGTCGAGCTGAGATTGATTAGCGACTCGTTTTAGGACGTGGATTACGCGCCGGGAGTTGATGGAGGTAAATCGCCCGCAACCACTTCCCATGGCCTCAATACGTACGTGTCTCGAGGATAATATGCCTCTTTAGGAACACCAACGAAGAGAGTGAACAGAAGTCTGCGCCAAATGAACCACAACACACCGAAATGCGTGTAGCACGCAGCGCTACTGGGGTTAGCTACGGTTAGTTGTTCAGCTAAGAAAAACATATTTTAATTTAAACTCATGCAACTCAAACACGTCTACATTCGAAGTTAGACTAAAAAATACGCCGCGCTGGCAGCCCCTGGAGACTTCTATGCATTGCGACACAAGGAGCTCCATGGACGGCCCTGTCTTCAACGCCTAGTTGTGGCAAACTGTATGTCCTTCGGCAGCTAAACTGGGAAGCCACAACGTTTTGCTCCTGCCTGCCATAGCCTAATCATCCGGTCTTTATCCAAGCAGTCGCGAACAAAGGAGACGAATGCATTGTGGGAAAATCACGCACCAACATGTAAAAGGAAGTTGGCGTAAATGGGTAGGTCACAAAGGTGTGGGCAGAAATATACCACCAGCGTAGCAGTACTTGCGCCGAAATAGCGTGTGCGGAAATGACAACACGCCGAAATTGAACCCGCGTCCTTGGGCTCAGCAGCGTAATTTAATGCGGTGTGTGTCATTCCGAAGAATGAATAGCGAAATTAAATTACTGAGACCTAATTGTTTAAGGTTTTTTGCGAAAAGATGGGGCAATGAGGCAGAAATTGTATATGTAAAATGAATGTAGCTTGCAGCGTTTTCTGAACACGTTCTCTCAAAAAACACCCATTTTACCTAGCAAACATAGCAAAACGATATACCTCACTGCAGCTGTTACAGTTTAGTTTCCCTTTGTTTCTTTCAGTTTTGATTTCGGCGAAGTATTTCGCCTTGGTGGACAAGTGTGGTCAAAGAAGTGTGCGGGTTAACACGAGTGGTGTTATCTCTACTACACCCATAGCATGCACAGGGTGTTTCACGTTAGTTTCACGAATGATAGAGATCTGAAATGTTGAACTTTTTGCTATGAAAATAAAAAAAGACACAAGAAATATACGCTCATGTCGCAAGATATGCGTGAGAGCGTGCGACTGCGGGAGTTGCTGGGTTTAAAGCAGAATGCGACATTTTCAGTGTTTCGACGTATATGTTTTGTGAGCCTCGTGGTGGGGTGGTGCTAAGCCACGTGGAATCATTAATGTTTCGGCATACAGAGCTTGCGGCAATGACCAGGCCGAGGGAGATTCAAAAAGTAATTTGGGAGCTTTTAAAATAAGACGCCATTTGTTGTGCACAATTTTAATTGGGACACTATTTAGTTCGTTTCTTTTTATTCCCTAAGGTTTCCATTTCTTTAGAGCAAATTTGGACCCGTTTTGTGGTTAGGTTGCGTAATACTGGCGCCAGCATCAGTTCTAGTGGGACAGGCGCTTGGTGTGACGGAGTCAGTTGCGAACACGGCTAGCGATTGCGTCTGCCGAGCTTTGTGCGAGCACCGATGAGCGATGAACGAACTGCATTGCGTAGGCGCGGCGCTTGCTGAAATCACGTATTCTTTATTTCTCTGCCGTAGTATACCTGTCAGCGAGCATATCACCACGCCTCCTCCTTTCCACACTCCAGTTCTCGCTGCGCCCGAATCTAGTTCAGGCTGGCGCATTCTTCTGGTTTCCGAGTAGTCGTTTCCAGTTAAGGTTATTGGCGTCTTTCCGCGGACACTTGGTAGCGTGGGTGATGGGAACGGCTGATAATCACAGCAGCCGCGGACGGCTAGCCAGCAAGAAAAATTCGTCAAAGAGCCCAGTAACGCTATAGCGTTAAAATGCGAGGTGCGAAAATGACGCTCACTTTCACCTCATGGCATGGGTACCATAGAGGGTGTTACGATTCAGCGCGCCGCTACCCTGTGCACGCGTGCTGCAAGTTCGTGTAGTGTAGTGAAGTTGTCTTGCGGTTTGCCGGAAAGCTGGCCTTTCTTGAACATGTTGAGACAAGCACCCGCCGCGCGGTCCCCGCCAGCGATGACTCTAGTTGCAAAGTACAAAACGAACTGTTTTGCATGTAGAGACGTACACCTGCGGGCGGACGCCGCTTGGCGAGATCTCCTCCCTCCTCTATGACGAACCAGAGAAAGAGTGTTCGTGTGTGTCTGCACTGTGTTCGAGCCGTGTGCAAAGTTGTTTGACCGTTGGCGCCTCGGGGATAAATACGCGCTTTCTCCCACCTCATTATTAATTCGATTGACCGCATCGGATCCCGCTGTTGCTCTGTTCGAGTCATGCTGTAAGCTCGCCCAGAAGGGTGCTGTTTCTGTAGCGTCACTGTTGATCTCACTCCATGCAGTAAACCAGTTACGTTTTGCCTTCGGCTTCCGTCGTCAGCACAAAGGCAGCTGCTTCGGCTCGCCGCTCATACACCACGCTATCACTACATGACGGAGGCGACGGAGCGCGGTTCTGGGACGCCTTCGCCTATGTAACAAGGGCTGACCTCAGAATTGGCATCGGGACAGCTGTTCTTTGGAGATTGTTTCTTTTCCTGGCAAAGATAGCTGAAACGTGTCCCCATATCGTTTCTTTTAGATTGTTTTACCATCAGTTCTTTTTGGGGTTATCAACTTTTGATAATTTTTTCGAGATCATCACAAAAAGTTTGAATAGAGTTCTCTTTTATCTATTATACGGTTAAACATTATTAGCACTAATTTTGCCGAAAGTAGAATTTATTCATCTGCATTTCAGTATTGTGCGATAAGCGCTGCGCTGCAATTTGCGGTAAAAAAGGTATTTTTAACACATAAAAAAGCTGACAGTTTCTCACACGGTATTAAAATAGATGAACGCTTAGAATATGACTGGCCGTATGCTAAAAATAAATTCACCAACGATGAGTGAGGCACCACGAGTTTGAGGTTAGCTAGCAACTTAGACAAATGAGCGTTTCTAATATCCTAATAAAGTCTAGAGTTTAAAACGTATGCCTTATACACCGCATGCATCTCATGAACTAGAAAATTAAGTTTGCTGCTGCTTTGCGACTGTACCAAAGTTGAGAACGTGTAAATCAGCTGTCACATAACTTCAAATTCCCCCTACTAGGGTGCTTACAGCGGACACCCTGCTGATTGACGATTTCGTTTCCGCTTGAACTATTATGCTTATGGAGACTACCCTAGTAGCAATACACTAGTGAAATCGGTTGTTCCACGACGGAACAATTTTTCCTCTTTCAATGCTATCGAAGCTGAAATTTATGCACTGTAACATTACTGTTCATGGCCTACCGCGCGGTGTACCTGAAATTATTTTCGTTTGATCATTTTCAATTTTTTTTTTAATTTAGGCGTATAACTAAAAATTATTCCCTCGGTGTTTACTATAGAACCTAACTGCTTCCTTTTCGAAAAAACAAATGCCGGCCGAGTGTTTACTGGTAATTGTGCTTCGCTTTCGAGTATTTTGTAATTAGGCGATAGGGGGCAAACTCGAGGAAAAACTTCCTTTTCAAACTAAAGGGAAAGTTTAAACTCGGCCCCTGACGCAAGTTTCGCGAGATTCAGACGGCCAGGTACTCGATCAAATCGGCCGCCCTTGGATTCCGGTCAGTCCAATCCGGCGATTTTTTCCACACCCACGTGGTGCAGTGTCGACGTGCCTATTAAGAGGAAAGGCGCACACAGCCTCTTCTTATGTCCCATCCCCATTCGTAATGAGTAGTTTTCATTACTCCTTGTAAAAGTAATTTCGGTGGAATGAATGGCGTCCACCATTGAGTGTATACAGAAACCCCGTTCTTCACGACGCCAGACCACAATAAGCCTAGACTCACCGGCGTTGTTGCCGAATGTGACAGATCCATGGCCTATGACGATCCACATGGCGCTGAGGAAACGCAATCCGTGGACAAAGCGGTAGCGATTCGAGTCGGACGACTTGTCACTTCCCACGTTCAGAAAGGCCTTAAGGCTCGTACGCAAGGAGGAAGCACGCAATGATGCCTCAAAACCTGCAGACATAAAAGTTAAGGAAATAAATGAAGGGCTGAAAAGGAGGAGGCAGTTTGGGGTAAGGCGTAGATACATTTGACACAACACTTGACTCCGAAAGTTTAGTTGAAAAATAGAAATGTCGAGCTTTCAGTCGAGTCAGAGATTCATTACTGTTTCGAGAAGCGCTCAAATTTTGCCACGAAGTAAATTCTGAAATCAAATCCAACAATTTCCAACGGATTACGTCGTTTCCCAGTGGGGATAAATTTTTCTGGTGGTGCGGCGATGGTCACTGCACGATGACTGCACGATGGTGGACAATCATGGCGTACAATCATCTGCAGCAGCATCCCTATCCGAATTCATTTCTTACTGAGGCTGTGCATGTCACGATACGCTGATAATCAGCACTGAACATCTAGTGAGCACTGCAAAAGTCTCACAGGGCCATGGTCCACACACCTGCCTTCGTTGGCCCTTAGTTACGAGGAATGGGTCCCTCCTAAGTGACTGCATCAGACTTTGAACGCATTATGGAGCTTTGTCCGTGATGCTCCTATGATAGGCCATTACTGAAGCCTCCATAGTTCCAACCTATCTCCTTTCCCATGTGGCCTACAGCCATTCCTGCTAATGAATGTTATTCGATCGATTGATGTTATTGGCGGCAGGTATTAATGACCTGTTGCAAGGTGTACGTAATTTTGGCGTCCATGTGCATGCCGAGACTCCGATGTAAGTTGACTCGGGATATCGACGGTTAATTGTTGAGGTGGAAAGCGAAGTGTGGCTCGGTGGACCATTAATAGTGTGGTAGAGTGGTATATTTGCCCGGTGCCTGTTAAAGTCCGGTTCTAGAAAAATATGGGGTCCAGGCCTAGCTGTAGAGGTTTTTTTGTTCAAGATAAATCATATTCTAGGCATTTTTATTGGCTTGCTTGGTTCCTTTTACCGCAGTCACTTGGTTTTCGGAGCCTTGGTAGAACTTTGGGCCCCTTGGTAGGCTCCTTGGTGATAGCTTTTATAAATATGGCACGGAGCAGGGAAATTGTGACATTATTCGCGCAGGAGATCAGTGGCCAGGCTATTGCCATAAGTGTTTGTGCTAGCTCAACTGCACTGCATTCTACATACGGATCCCCACCCACGTTCAACCGCCTTGCTCGGCGCTTGTTGGGAGCACGGTCGGCTCACACTATTTGCGTTTCGCAAACATGAGAGGGAAATAGGAAAGAGAAGTGTCAGCTTGGTAACTGATTCGTGAACAAGAAAAACAACTAAACCATCGTTTGTGGTAAAAAAATTGTCGAAAGCACTTTGAAAGTAACCAGGGTGTTGGTTTGGACCTGCTGGCAAGGCAGTGTAAAAAGAAAATGACGCTAACCAAGTCCAGGACACAGCGAGCAACCCTGTGTCTTTGAAATATTGCCGCGAACCATGCATTTGGGGCCCTTTTCTCGACTGCACAAATTGCCGGCATTTCGCCCATGTTTTTTTGCGTAAGCACGACGTAAGCAATCAGTGACGTGCTGCACCTATAGCTATGACGCCATGCAGTGTAATTTGACGAGTCACTCATAAAAATCGCTACCAAGGTATCAAATATGGTGCAAGAAAGATATAAAAACACTTGGTATGTACTATAAAAATTAAGACGGTAGCTAAGGCTGACAAGAAAAACACATTTCTGGAGGTCAAATTTGGCGCCAACACCGCAAGGCGATCGAGTAACGTTGATCCAAAAGCGAGCGAAAGGCGGATGTCGAGCTAAAGAACATCACACAATTATTTTACCGTGTCTATTTATTTCTTTCAATCGCTTTTATTAAAGGAGCCATGAAGAGAAAACACAAGTTTGGTTCATTCAAAACATTGTCTCGTTAGAATCATACTGACACCACTTTTAACGTAAACTTCGCTCAAATAAGCTACATAATTAGGAAAAACGGGAATGGTCATGCGACCCACCAGCTCATTTCCCGCAACAGAACCTATGATGTCACATGAGCTAAGCTCTGCGATTGGCGGAGGCTGGCAGAAGCAGACGCAAATTAGGTAGAGCTTACAAACTAGACAAACGAGCGATTTGCGCTTAAATTTAGGGCACATTCTTTACAAAGCAATAAGAATGATGGGACAAACAGTGGAAGTTACGAAAGCACATGTAAACATAGAAGTACTGATGCGTTCTGCTGTTCGTACTGCGCACAGCATGCTTGGTTTAGCTGCAGAGCACTACGGTGCTTGGGGTTGTCTCAGACGACACTGGCCGATTGACGCAAGCAACGGTGTCTTACATGACCCCATTTGTCGAGCGAGCACTGTTTCAGGGAACGAATATTTTCTCCCAGAACAAAAACAAGCCAGGTTTAAATGCGGGCAAAAACAAACCAAACGCTTGTCACGGTATGGTGGCGCCATCTAGGTTACGGAACGTAAAGAAACGCGGGAACAAACCAACACCGCTGTACAGGGTGGAGACAACCTTTGAACGGTCCCGTGCCGCCGCAATTGGGCCAACGGGCTCAACGCGTTATTCTTTTCGTTTCCCACGAGACCTAGCAACGCGAAACAGACAATATGATTCAAACTTCTTCAGTAAACCGCGTTGCGGCGATAATTTTAGCGCGGTTTTGACACAATGACTTGCTTCGGCGGCGAGCGAGCAACCGAAAATGGCGGCGCCAGCGTATACGTGTCTCTACCCTGTACGGCGGATGCGTCAATGAAGGTACTCTAGGCTGCAGAGCGGTCGGTTCCTGTGATGTCATTTGGGACCACGAAAACGCACGATTGAGCGGGAAAATCAAAATTTTAACCTAAATTGTTTAATTTCTCAGTGAATAAAACACCGTTTGTATCCGGACAAGCGCTGGGGGCACTATAAAACACGAAATCTTTCGAATAAAACCAACTTGCATTTTCTCTTCATGGCTCCTTTAACATAGCTGGGCTCTCTGCTTCAATACAAGCTTTGTTGCATTATCCCCTTCCCCTTGCCTGCCGCCACGGCCGCCGCGCCATCGTCTGCTGCTATGTTACAAGTTTATGGCGTGATCACAGAAAAAGACGGCCGCGACCATCGCTTCTATGACACATATGAGCAGCGAAGCGCTACGCCTGATAACCGCGGAGCGCACTGATGTCGCCGATTCACTCATTCGTCAAGCTCGACGGCAATCAGCGCTGTAATGAACCAAATAGTCACTTTTCTTTGTTCTTTGTTATTTTTCTCTTGAGTTCAAACATGTGACCCAACAGCTTACTAGGACAAGTATGGACAAATGCCATGCATTGGGTTCGCTTTGTCATGGAAAGTCTTGTACTGCCCTCTTACGTTGCGGTTAAGCCAAACAAATAATTTTTATTTTATTGCCAAACATAAAAGCAAAATACTGCATGCTATTTGTATCTTCCATGATCGCTTACTTGGAAGCAGTTGAAACTATAATTTGTTTCGGTAGGAAACATGCTTTAAACAGCGCGCATGCGAAACTGCGGCTGCTGCAAATTGCCGCACATTTCGCGGCGCCGTAAGCCGGGGCAATTTTTTGCTCTATTTTGCTTGTATTTTGCGACAAAAACAGCCGCCATTTTCAAGCTGTTACGTAGCATTACGTCACTTTTACGCAGCCTGAAGTTGCCAATGCATGACGTAACCGTTCCCGCCAACTGTTTAAATTACGTCACGCCTTCTCAGCCAATCACAGAGGGGGTGTGTATTACAAGCAGCATTGTTGTTGAAGAGCAAAGACAGGCTTACGTTGTCATGTCCGCTGTATTTAGTCGGGTTTTTTATGCCGGCCAAGAATTATGCGCCTTTAGTAACGAGAAATAAGGCAAACTGTAGAACTGGTGTCCGTAAACGACATGAAACGTCAAAATGACGACAGCACACACAACCGCTTTGTCTACCGGAAGCACGTGACCAAAATTGAAAGCCAATCAGAAAAGACTTCCGAAAATTGCCTGAATTGCCGGCAATTTGTGCAGTCGAGAATAGGGCCCTTGGTTTGTTTGTTTGTGTTTTGTTTTTGCAGACCGGCTGCGCCGGGCTATGTTATCTGTGTTATCCGTGTGCCAAGTGAAGCGCATGTTCTATTCTTTATGCCGCACTTGCTATCTCCTTTAATAGAGAGTGTCGCGAACTAACGTCACCAGCCTAGAATAATCTTCTATGACCTACAGTGTAGTCGATACAATTCAACTGTTAGAGAAGCCCTCGCGCCGAGAGATAAATGACCGCAGAGCAGACGCCGCGGCATTCGATTCGCCGACACCATAGAGTTTCTCACTAGCTTACCTAGAGTGGAATCTGGCGCTAGCGTCAACGTGATTCGGCGGAAGCGCTCTACGCCTCCATGAGTGCCGCCATAGTGTGTAGTTCGGCCGGGAGTTCGGCGTGGCTTGGCCGGCAATGACTTTGTGGCTACGCAAATTGAGTTCTTGTTTAAAACATTGCTGCCGAAAGTGCCGCTGTCAACAAATTTTGTTTTGTGTAAGGCACTGTGTTCGAGGTGTTATGCTCCAAAACAAATTAGAGGGTTACAAAGAAAAAAAAAGTACAAGTCCTGCCTTTGGCTCACGCTGCCAGATACAGCGGGCCGTCTCGGATATATTTTTAAGATATTACATTCTTCAAACTGGGTGAAGTTTTCTTTGATTTTTTGTAATATTTAGGTGAAAAAAATTATTTATATTGTCTAAAGTTGGGTTCTTGCTCCCTCTCATTAGTCTCATTATCGTATGCTACGCGCCATGGCAGGCGATGCAGCATTACCGATGCGAGAATGATATAATCCCGTTGTATTTATTTGTTTTGTCTAAGCAGGTATAAATTAACGTAGAAGTGAAGCCTGTTACCGCAAGTAAGTCTTCAAGTACGCGTACGCGCGCAAAGCATTATGAAATTGCATGCTTCAAATGGCAAATAAATACTGGCTTGTCGAGTTGTTATGTATGTTGCCCCATTGCGCCTGCCAAGGCAGTGTATGCTTCAAGGAGTAAGTAAACGCAGCGGCGGCGACGAGCGATGCGAAAATCGTAACTGAATGTGTGCAGAAAATGGATAGTGTGGGCTAGCGTAGCTTGTTTTGTGGCTGTAGTGTGGGCGGCGACGGCAACTGGTATGATGCCGCTGGGACCCTCGCTCGCTTTTTGCTGGCCAGAAGCAGCCCACAAGCGAGCGGGAGCGGTGATTCAGTGAACTGTAGCGACGAGCGACGACGACAGAGTACATTGGCGGCAGTGTATTGATTTTTTTTCGCTTGTCGCTGTCACCCAGTACACTCTGCTGTTGTACCTTTTGAGTTACGTTTTCGGCGTCGCTTGTCGCCGTCACTGCATATGGTCACCCCTTCATCTTAAGAAACTCGCCGCTAACGCGAGCACATGCGTTAAGTGCTAATCACGCTGTTAATCAGACATATTTGTGATAGCCATTTAATGCCAGGAAGCGGCATCCCGAAAACGGTAAAGCATACCGAAAACAGAACTAACAAGCACTTCCGAGCCGAGAAGCCTAATCCATAGCCCTTTGTACTAGCCACTTAATGCCAATCCGATTCGCACACTACCCACAATTCCCATGTCGGCGTGCGATCACAGCGACACTTTCCGCTCTAGGTAATATTGAGAAACTCTATGGCCGACACCAGTCTGCACACGTCACTTTGTTGACTGCTGTTTCGCCGCCTATGTATTCTTTGAGTTGTTAAGGGAGCACAAGTTCGCTCCAATAAACTCGTTTTCCTTGAAGACAACTGCGTCGTATTTGGCTTCTTGACAATATTCACGAAATGTAACGAGGGCTTTAGAGCTGCACAAATCGGCATGCATTCGCTCATGGTCTGTGAGCGTCCTCATTAGTTGTGGGTATGAGCAAGACTAACAAAAAGGAACCAAGGCAGCTCTCTTTCCTTGTTCTTTTGCTTGCAATGCTTGACTGATTGCACGAATTTCCGACGCCCTAAAATGGCAGGGGCTCTTTGTGACCTCAGCGTTCGTACAATGCTCGGGTACAAGTTGAGGACGGCAATAGCTCTTATTGTGTATCACTCCGCCGAAGCGACGGACCCGGATGTCAACGCGCTCGCTCGCGTTTTGAAAGGAGATTGTGCCTAATGGCCGACAGCGTCTGCTTTTTCTTCTCGTAGTTTGTTTGTCGTCGCTGCTGCAGTAATTTATGAGCATACGAAGTCCTTAAAATAACCGAAACGACTCGCGTCACGTTAAAAATATTCGCACTAATGCACTCTGTGCCGCGAGGAGGAACAGCCAGCTGCGGGGATGGGGCGCAGGGGCAAGTTCCGTCGCCGTTCCTAAGTAGTACCCGATTATCGTGTTTACGCTGAAATGAGCGACTGGAGTAACGACGTAACTGGTGGCCGATTTCTAGCGGGGTATATGCTCTCTATAAACGACTAGCCTTGTAGGATGCACAGCCGCCGGGGATATGCAACAAATCAGAATGCAATTGTTATTACTCGGTGGAACAAGTCTATTTTTCTCTCTACATTTGTGTTTGTTCCTCATGTTACATTACTGCATTTTGTTCACCCGAATTTATACCCATACAATTGTAAATTCAGCCTAGAGTCATGCCCTTCCTACCACATGGTGTGGAAGTGCCGGCCACACTCCCCCTGGCCTCAAATTCCAATCCCTCCTGTGACGTCTACGGCGCCCATGAGGTAGAACCGAAAATGACGGCCAGTAGGTAGACTACGCAGTCTGACAGGCACCGAACATCGACCTATGACGTTTAACGTGAAACCGAATGCGGTGCCACGGGTATTGTGGTTGCTTCGGACGGTAAACGTAGAGCTTACGTTTACATGCGGCTGAGATCAGACAACCAAAACGAAAAGGTATCCCCAATATTGCAATAAAAAGAGCGTATTTACTGACACTTTCTTCAATTTTTACCGCGCGAGCCAGAGTACAAAGCGTTAGTTTTGGTGTTACAAAAACTTATTTATTTATTTATTTATTTATTTATTTATTTATTTATTTATTTATTTATTTATTTATTTGAATACTTTCTATGCCCGAAGGCTGAACAGAAAGAAGTGGGGCTTATACAACAAAAAGTAAGCTAAATGTTACAATTCTTGCAAAAAACAACATCCCTGCAAATCTAGCATTTATTTCTGAGCAGAATAAGCTAATCTGTGCAGGGCGGAAGATGCCCTCTGCCGTTAAGAGTATTCACTTAGTGCGGAAATCCAACCAGGCGTCGCATTCATGTCTACGTTTTTCTTAGTTGACTAAACCAGTTAAATGTAATTTGAGTTCAACTTTGCATATTTGCAATTCGGCAATACCAAAATTTTGATCGAAGCAAACTTGTATGTAGTCTACACGGGTCTCTCGAAAAGAGAACTTCGATACTATGTTTAATTTCACAATCACCCAGGAACGTGCTTGTTGGGCATGGCTTTTTTAAATTGGCATAAAAGAAATACCTGTGGGTTCCTTGTCCTCCGATTTTCTTTTTCTCAGAAAATCGTACAACGTGGTGCAGACAAGGACGGCTGCGATGACCCCGAAGCAGGCACTGGAAACATTTCAACCCATAAGCGGCAGTACGGCTGCCGTAGACCGTTCACTTATATAATAAAAATAACAATATACAACACGCATAACAAAAAATAAAAAAAAGACTATCGAAAGTAGTACTTCGTTGAAATACAAGTAGCCCTGTCAACAAAAACAAAGCTTGGTTGTGAGCTGAAATTTTCGGACTTTATTTTATTATTTATGCGGAAGCATTAAATGAATAAATGCCCCATGGAACGAAAAGGCCAGCGTCCGACGTCCGTATACCCCTCAGGTTATATAAGGACGCCCGGAACGAAACAGCTCCTAAGCCCACGAGACTGCGACGCGTTGCGTAGCACGTGCTTCGCATTAATAGAACAGCGAAAAGGGCGCGCTGCTAGGCAAAGCCTGCGCAAGCGCAGAGCAACGTGGAAAGCGGAAAGTAGGGCAGTGGCTGCGGGCTCCGTTCGGCGTATGGCGGGAGCGAAACGTCTGCAAGCACGCGCTACGCCAGCCTCGAATTCAACAAAGGACCAGGTGTCTGACCCATGTACATACATCGTCGGCAGCCGCAACCCCGGCAGTAGCAAAGGTTGCCGTCCACGCCAGTAAAGCGCAGGTACCACGTAGTGAAACTCGAAACCATGACTCGCAGCGCGAACTAGAAGGAGCACTCGGCGACGTTCAATCGGACCTGAATGCTTTCGCATTCGGAAGTGATCAAAAGTGCTTAGGTGCGCGTCCCCGGATTTGTTCACATACAATAATAGTCTTAGCCGTAGTGACAGTGGTCATTGCAAACTGGAAGTCACAGCTTTGTAGGATACAAATATAAGAAATGCGGGGGGGGGGGGGGGGGGGGGAGGGGGGCAATACCTTAGAAGATGCCCTCTCGCAGAACGTAAAAGATGCCTCATCAAGGCATGCAAACACTACTCGCACTTCTTTAATGATGCCCCGTCGTGTATTTGCTTAAACCACTATTACGCTGTGCACACTTTATCCAACTCGAGTTTGTAGCCGAAGTTGCGCGTTGAGCCTGTTTTATTGATTGCGGCTATTTCTGGTGTAAGCAGGGTGGACTCTAGCCTTCGCCTCACACAGATTGGCCGTGGGCGGGATAATACTGTTTCAAGCTAACCTTGCTTGATGTAGAACGACTGCGTTCAGTAGACAAAGACAGCGAAAATAACTCGTCTTCGTTGAAACAAGACAATAACGTGGCAGTACAGGGGGGATTGTCCTCAACCACTTGACTATAGCTCCGTTCTGTTGGGATGCGGTTCACGGCGCCAGTGTACAGCGACTTCAGTGGTGCCAGTGGAGTGCACTGGCGCAGTTCTGTGGTTCCTGTAGTGCAGCGCGGCTGCAGCATTCGCAGCGATTCCGCATGTGTTTACTACCAAGCCAGGTGTAGGCACTAAAGTCTGATAATAATCTTCCCCTGGCGTCTTGTACAATTCGAAGTTGACGACTGTCTCGATTTCAAAAAACTCATCGGCGACCGGGCGAAGTTCGGCTTGCGTATCTTTGAGTTTGGCGGGCGTTTTCACGCAGTTACCGCTATTGCCGGTGGGCGTCTGCCTACTCCCAACTTCTCCCCTATAGGCTCCGGAACGATCGCCGGGTGGCGCTGCACTCTCCCCTCCGCTAGAGTTCCTGTATATAGCTCCCTGCGGGAGCTATATACAGGAACTCTACCCTCCGCGGGAGTACGCCGGGGCGGCCGCCGCTTCGGCACGTGCTTTTTTCGGAGCGCGCGTGCTGCATTTCTCGCGCTAGGAAGAGGGCTGGGTAAAATTTTCTTTCGACTTATGAAACCGTACGCGTGAGCACATGTCCAGAAATTTCGGTTTAAACGTAGAGTATATAGTGAGTTCATTCATGTCGGCGTTTGTGTTGTCGTCTGCTACCGACGCGCCGTCTGCTACCCGCCGCTCGACCGGCAGACTGCCCCGACGATTTCAAGGGGGAAGCGCGTTGTTCGGCTGCTGCTGTCTTTTCGTCTGCAAGGCGACAGCTGTTCAGCTTGTCACAGCGTAGTTTTCTCTTGTTTGTTACTTTTTTCGCGTGTTCGCGCTTCGGACATTCGGATTTTATGGACTGCAGCAACACTGAGGCTTGCAAGAGATGTAAGATAAACGTGATTGATTATGGTTAATAGATTATTTCCTACTCTTGAAACACTCAGCTGCATCTTATAAAAATGCATTAAGAAGGCACAGGCTAATTAAGGGGTGCGCTACACAGAGCCGGATTTCCATTTCAGTTGTCCCTGATGGAATTTTTGTTCGCAATGTTTGTCACCCGCTTGGAGTACAACTATGGGTTAGAGTGACAGTTCGCGGAAACAACAGAACAGCTTATGGTGTATAACTTTTAATTACTATTAATACGCAGAAATGGGTGTATAACTCTTTTAATTACCAGTATTTGTAAATGTGGGAGAAACAAAAAAAAACGAACAACACGCAGTCCCGTCGAGAACACAAATTATAATAACAAGAATGAACGGAGCTACTACAGCCAGTCAAATTGCTAGAAACTATTTTTCTTTTTCACCCATGCAAAATATGAACCTATTGTGCCATATATGGACGGTATCGAATGGCACCAGCTAAACAAATCCCAAGTTAATTTATTATATCGGAAAACAATCATTGGCAGCACGCATTTAAAAAAAATAGTAGAGGGAGGACTCGCTAGAACACTAGTTCGCATTGTCAAATCCGGGAAATGTAAACTGAAAGTGCACACATACAAACAAAAATGGGCCAATTTATTTCACCTTTCGAACCACAGTGATCCATGCTTACCGTCTTTCCTTTTGGCGTGCTTTCGCCGGGAATTCGTTGAATTTAACGGATGGATTCTTTTCTTTCGCCTTCTTGTTAATGTCGTGGCAGCTGACCATGCAACAATATGAGGGGTTTGCTTGGCTTTCAGTTTTACCACCTCAGACATCGCGAAACTACTGCGGGAGCGTCCGCTCTATCGCACCGCGCACCCGATCCGAGGGAGACGCCCGCCGGCCCGCGCGGTCCGTCTTGCAACCGCACGTGCAGCTTGCTCGCTGTGCACGCTGTCGCACTCCCGGATCCATTTCCGCCTGCCCCGACCACTGGAAGTACCCGTTCCCCCTACTCCGGAATGCGAACAAAGCGACCGCCGGCTGCACGAGCCACTTAAGCCAGCACGTACAAAGGGCGGCGGGAACGCCCCTCACTCCCCCGAAACGAAAAGGACGCCGCTTCGCGATAGAATCAGCGCTGCTCTCGCCCGGCAAACTTTAGCTTCGCCTCCCTATAGTTCGCGCGCGTACGGCACCGAATTGCTGCAACACCTCCGTAGAGGATGCAGCAGTTGTCTGCACCGCGGTGGTACCGCGGCTTAATCATGAGCAATCGCGGGGGCGCGGTGTCGGCCAGCATCATGCAGCATTTTATCGAGGGGTGTGGTGCAGCGTGCCGTGAACCGGTGCAAGCTTTGCCACGAGCCACGTCTAAATCGAATGGAGTTTGAATCGTAAAAATGACCTGCAAAGTCGCTTTGCTCATCGTTTTACGTGTCGTTTTGCGCTATGGCAGAGGTGGTCCCCTCGGGACGTCCCGTGTGATACCCGCCGTCGGTGCTCAAAAAGGAGCGTCGGTGCTCACGGAGTCTGAAGCCACCTGCCAATACTACGCTTGGCCAGAGTTTCCACCCTGGCACTGCACATCCTATCCCAACGTTCCACCCTTCCCTTTACCTGCACCGTGTGGACACCCAGCGACACCTCCCTCCCTGAAAACGCAGTGGCTCACGCCACGGCGCGCGATCTCCTTACCCGGGCACTCCCAGATGAGGCCGGCCGCCCAACCTCGAACATGGTCCACATGCTCTGACCCCTCCCACAAACCTACACCGACATCCTGTATCACTACGGGGCCTCCCGACTCACCTGCACCTTCCCCTTCTTCGCTCTCCGTTTTCGACGCCCGCATCTGACGAAGACTTCAAACTCACACATACCACAACCACGTAGCCCTCCACCGCATCTCCCCCACCTGCTATGCACCCAACTGCTCACGCTGCAGCACTCCCAACACGACCCCGCACCTTTGTCTGTATGGGCCCACTGAACCACTCACCACCCGATCCGCCTTGTATAGAGCGATGGGAGAGTGCATTGTGCAGTTGCCAGCTCGAGGACCAGATAACACTGATCTCTGATTTCTCGGGGGAAGGCGGCGGCGATTCTGCGCGGCCTACCGGAATAGGATGGCCACCCAGCACTCCTAACTCTTTCTCTCCTCTCACCCTATCCTTTTCTGAATAAACATGTTTCTTTTCATTTCACTTCGCGTCACCACACGCGATATGCGCCCCTCTTCCCACTGCTGACTTAGACCTACAACGGATACAACCATGCCCGAGGACGCCCTGCCGCAACTTTCACGATTCTACGCTCCAGACGTTCAGGTTGGGCTTGCCCTGGCCTAGCTCTTCGTCCACGGCACCACAAGACACATTGTGCAGTCTGTGCACCACCACCCGGCACTATCTCCGCCATTTATGGCGTGGCGTATTCCGTGCAGGTTCGATCCCTGTCCAGTACTTGGTCTTGAAATGAGCCATCCATGAATTGACCACCACTGGTTTCCTCGGCACGATTGAGCGCCTGCGCAACGGATCCCATCGTCGTCTCTTTGCGCCACAGCTCTCGCGGCTGCCAGAGAACACCGAAGTGTATCGTCGAATCCCCAATTATGCCTCTACTCCGTCATTGGAGTGAGCCAGGCATGGCTTCCGCACCCCGCTCGATCCCGTTGGCGGCACCACACGTGAATTAATTGTCACCACCTGCCCTGCAACACGCAGATAAATCGCAGACCCTGGCCACGCCTGTCACAACATCTGTCCTCGGCAGCTCGAGGACCCCTCACTCACGCCGTGGCTCCATCGCCGAGTTTGAAGGCGTCACCAACGATTTCGCGCGCTGTCTCGGTCCCAACCTCCTGACGCCATTTCAGGCCTTTGCCAGGATGCTGACCTCGGTGTTTCCACCAAAGCTCAAGCGGCTGTAACTGCGGCGTAATGAATATTCCTCGCGGACACTTCGCAAGTCGGACATCCACCACGGAGCCAACCTAGACGTATCAAAACTGCTAGGTGCTGTTGATGACAGCGGCAGCCGCAGTCACAGCGGCAGTCCGGCTGCCACGCCCACAACTAGCAACATGTCGCTCCTCCTCGAGGCTCTGCGCATTCCCAGGCGTTGCCTAGCAATACAGGCGCAAGCTTCGTTTTTTATTTCTAGGGTGCGGCGAGAGCTCGATGACGGGCTTTTATTACTATCTTTCAGTCACAAAAGAAGCCTGGCTAGAAAAAAAAAAAAAACGCAAATCTTACTCGTTCTATATAATCGAAAAGGTAAAACATGCGAATCTTGATAGCGAACACGCAATGCACAACTGCAACCGAATACTTTTTCGCTTGCTGCCCTCTACTTCCACCTTGCGAACTTTGGAATCCTCAAGACGCTCACGAGCACGCTCGCAATTACGCTGACGATCATGCTCACGATCACGCTCACGAGCGTGTGCCCCCAAAACCGCCTGATGACTCGCCGAACGAATCACCCGTGGCGAACGTGAATTCAGGTCATCAGCATCATCATCATCTGAGCTCCGTCAGGTGGGCTTTAAGTTTATGGCGTTTATACGCAAGTCGCACTTTCAAGTCAGTTGTAGCATGCTTCGCTTAAAGGAGCCATGAAGACAAAATACAAGTTGGGTTTATTAGAAAGACTGCTTAGTCTTGATAACAATGATACCAATATCATCGCAATCTTCGAACAAATAACGGAGATATGAAAGGAAATGTGTGAAGCAGTCGCGACCCCCTAGCCAATTTCCCGCAACTTTTCTATGACGTCACGGAACCTTGTTTGTGCGATTGGCGGCCGCCTAACTGACCTGTCGCGACGACACATGACTGGACGTCTGTAATGGGGCCTCTAGTTCCATTTGACCGCATCACTTGAATGCTAACGTGCAGTTAACGCACTGAAAATTGGGTTTTATTGTCGGCCCGTATGACGTCATTCTTGCTCATACACGTCACTGTGGCGGAAAATTTGAAAGTTTTTAAATACTTCTTGCTTTTTTTTCGTTAAAAAAACACCTGTTGTGGCTGTAATGGAGCTGAGTGAGATACTGAATCCTAGTTCTTTCAAATTAAACTAAGTTGTATTTTCTCTTCATGGCTCCTTTAAAGACGCCACGTTCTTTTTTTGTAATGGGACACATGCGGCTCTTGCGTTAATACATATCCAGAAACATTCGTACCCTATAAAGAGGCTGATTTCTGGCTGAAAGCATGAGTCCGTCTTTCCAAAGTTAGGTGTTCTTTATATAGTTGCTGAAAAGATGACATACGCGCAGGCTCCGTTCACGATTGGACTTCAAAATAAATGGACGGAAGAATAAGTACCCGACGGCCCACTCAGCGTATGACGACATGCCAGAAAAATCTCGCGGATGAAACCTTGTGTTAGTTAAGGCCGAAACCATTTTCGATAACGCCAATGAATGAAACGAAATTATACAAGGGAAGCATATTTTTGTACTCACATGATTGCTATTTCCACCTTGCTGAATGGACGAGGAAGACTGGTCACGCAATTCTCCACATTTATTTTGACGGCGCCTCCTGAGACTTGAGAGGAGAATAAAAGGAGGACTGTGAGAAACTTCATGGCGTAAAGAACATTTTCATTAAATAATGAATAGGCACAGCCAGAAAAATGGATTCCAGTTAGTCTTCGTTATGCGCTCGCACCAGCGCGGCCTTTCCGAAACCCTCTCAGTTTTTGAGCTGTGTGAGACACTGTTGACAAGCAGTCGAATGGAGGACCAGACTTTTCTCGTGAAACGGGTGGAGAAACCTAAGGGAACACATGGATCCCAGGGCTATGGTTCCGTCTTCACTTTTGAGCCCATTAAAATATTTTTCTGCCTGTCCTTATGGGAATACCGAATGAAGTATACTGTTGAAAACAATGCCATGGTGGCCCTGTCATGTTTCCGATAATCGAGGGCAGTTCACTTGGGGAAAGAAGTCATGAATGTGAACCAGATGATATACTTATGTTCTAAATTAGGAGCGAAAGTCTCAGCTATCAAACCCCTGTTCTAATCATTCTGTTCTCTGACCAATACAACTGCGTCACAACCTGAATCTAAGCCATTAGGCGGAATCGAGCGCCCCAGCATCCAACTGTGATGCCGTCGGTAATGCGTTCTGCTTCTGAGAGAAAATGTCAGGGTCCATGCTTCGTAGTGAGAAAAGACACATCGTATACACCTCAATCAGCAACTCATGCCCGAACTAACTAACCCAAAGGTATTCATCGCGACGTGTCTACAGGTTCGTAATACAGACATGGGTTCAGTAGCAACTGTGTGTGCTCGCATAAACGCAAACGCCACGGACTCAAGTCACGGCACTTTATCCCACTCTGCTCTTCCGTCACGAAAATATCCGTGGTAATGCTAAATAGACGAATTCCTGCGGCACGGCGGCCACATGTCAGGAAATACCACCCCACTTCAGTCCAGCCGATACTATATGGTCGCGATAAACCAACAGTAAACTTTGATGACGAGCATGATTTCTCCGACTCCGCCCCACCCCCCCTCTCAGAACCCTACCGCAGTTTGTAGACTCTTCAGTACAGTTTCTTAGCTTATGTATTATAGAATTGTGGCTTTGCACAGGTAGAAAAGTAAGTGAGCCCAAACAAGCATGACGTGGGGAATCGCGTCGTGCTTGTTTGAGCTTAATCCAGAGGGGAGAGAGTAAGGTGACTCACGAGCATTGGCAATCTTTTGAACGTCTTGCTTCCCGCAGTCGTCAGTGATGCATACGCCGATATTTACTCCAGCTATGCGCTGGTCACTGGAGAACGAGAGATATCTGTGCGCCTGCACAGAATGAGAAGCAGTAGATGGCACATGTGATAAGCAATGTTCAGTTTCAAAAGAAGCAGGCAATGTGTGTTGATGCGGGCTTTACGACGCATCAATTGATTAAAAAAAACTGCTAGGACGGGTTCAGTAGAAACTAGCATAGGGCAGGTCGCATAGGACTTTATGTTCAGACACCTAAAGATAGTTACAGTAAGGTCCGCTTACTATTTGCATTAAAAAAAAAAAAACTTGGTGGATTCCCTTGTCAGAGGAATCGGTAAAACACTAAAGAGAAATGTGCAGCGAAATCTGCAGCCGAGCATAATTTGCGGGTCGGCGGCAGTCTTGTGGGTGTGCTCGGCGAGTGACGTCCTTCTGGTGAATCGGTTTGGCAAATGTGTACTGGCGTCATTTCCGTGACGAATATGACGTCAGTGAAATCTTGGTGTATCCCGGCATAAAAAAACTTTCGTGTAAAACATAACACCCGAAAAAGAATAACCGTAAGTATAACGTACTCTTTAGTCCTGAAGGTTGCTTCTCCGCAAGAAGACGCTGTGTGTAGGGGTACACCATTTACAGGCTGCTTGCTTCGTTGTACTGGCGTCATTTCCGTGACGGATATGACGTCAGTCAAATCTTGGGGCATGCAGGAATAAAACACTTTCGTGTGAAAAACACGAGGTGTCTTCGGAATACTTGGCTCTTGAAAAGACTACAACGAGATGAAATAAACGGTCCAGCAGACACCTGCCTGGTCGCAGGGGTTATTGTTCATACATGTGCACATACGCACAGGCAATACGTACGAATTGCTGCGAATAAAACACCAATTTGACGTTCCGACGCCCAACACGAGTAGTGCCTCCACGAGGGCGAGGTGTCCGTGTTCGGCGCCAAAGCGTCAAGTTTGTTTCAACTCCCTATGATCGTCATTCCTACGCCCCTTACTCCATAAATCGAAGCAGTAGCCTATAGTCGGCACGAAAGAAAAACATTGGCCGCGTATCTGCTCCTTTCGTTGCAAATGTCGTCAAAAGACGATAGTCTTTGTAGACATTTGCTAAGGAAATGCCCCCCTTTGCTTTCCCGCTCACCTCTCATGCTGTTCCTGTACCGTCGCACTCATTCCAAGGTAAATACACTAAAGGTTTGCGCAAGGCGATTTGAATTTACCGCGTTCCACTGCTACAGGCCGAGTTCCTCGATGCCAGCGCTGCAGCACGGTGGAGACGCACGTGAATGGAGGCGACCGACTAGAAGGTTTATAAAGCCGCGTGGCCGTGCTCCACGTGCGTTCCAAGCAGAACGTGGAACCTAGCTAGTGCAACCTCTCGGTGCTGTTGCCCCGTGATTTTTCATATGCCGCCAGGAGGCGGCGGTTTTCTGCAGTAGATGTAGAATATAATTTGCTATCGAAAAACCAAGCATCCATGAATTTTTTAATAAAGGAACACTGTAAATATCCCTTGTGTACTAATTTCATGTCTGATATTTGCGTAGTGTCTTGTTCTTGTTCAACAAAGTTGACAAGTATGAACATCTAAACCGGGCTTAGGCGTTTACATTTGGCTGTGAGTATATAAGACTTATTGCGCAGTATCAATCTTACTTTAGCCGGGTGGCTGAATCGAGTTACAGACAGACAGACGGACAGACAGACAGACAGACATACAGACCGACCAAAATTTTTGGGTTTAAGTAGCCCAAGAAAGACAAACACAAATTCCGGAACGATGGTTGATTTCAGTTATTAGTTTACTGACAATAATGAAATTTCTCTATGTCGCAACGGCGCAGGTAACCTTGCGCCAGTAGGCAGTTGCCCCTCAATACTTAGTTACCAAAACTGTGGGTTGAATACATGGGGATACGTGAGTCACGGCCAGCATTGCGGGGCCACGCGCCTCCAAGTGGCCACTACGTGCCGCAGGAAGATGAAGCCCTTGTTTCTTTCCCACCCCCCTTTGTTTCTTGCCCTCCATTTTTTTGAGCGGTGGCCGAGTTTCGTCTTCAACAGGAGCGGCCGGAAAGAGGACATGCAAGAACATCAGAGACCTTCCACCGTGCTGAGAGGCAAGTCCAGCGGTACTGGCGCTCTGGTGGGATTTGCTATGTTCAATTAAAAGAACAGTGGCGGGATCTCTACGCCACAAACTAGGGACATTGGTTATTGGTGGGTAGAGGCAACACCTTTTGATGATGGCGCGGCTACGTAAACCATGGCGCAAGCCTATAGTTCGCCGCCCCGGTGGCCGCCAAACAGCACGCGGCATTGCACAATTTGAGGGGGAAGGGGGCGGGGGGAAGGAGACAGGCGCCGCGCGTGGCAAGGTGTATACGCGACTCGGGAAAGAGTAGCATAAAGGGGGTTGTAACTATAGTTCCTCCGTAGATTTCAATGGTTAGCTGTGCAACGTAGAATGGGGCAAAGCCAGCTTACGAGAACTAAGCTTGCACCGATTCCTTTAAAGTCGGCTTCACGTTCCAACCATGTGCGCTGTTGAGAAGACATTTTTAAGGGGATATATAAAGCTTTTAATACGAAAATATGGATGCCGTGGGCCTATTTTGTTCCTTTATGAATTTTTTTCGCGCGCCGAAAATTGTTGGTCTACGCTCGGCCTGTCGCGGGAAAAAAATCTACTGGATCCTGGACATATACAGCTTCTCTGTACAAAAGCAACACCCGCTCTTCAAGGGAAGTAACCGTCTGCATGCAGTGTCTAGCTTCCGCGTTTAGTTCCCCTGGAGCGAATAATGGAGGATGGAATGTGCATGTGCCCTGCGCTTTGATTTCGGTGGAGTTGAGAAGAGCTTTCGCTTGCTCGGAGTAAACCCCACGTCCCCTAATGGCCCCTCATGCACTATTATAAGCAATATGAAAGGGAACCCAGAGACGCGTGGCAAATAGCCTCGAAACAGACTCGGAGTGACACGCTAATGGCGCTGTAAAAACAAAGGGGGAAAGGGGGAGGGGAGCTCTTGCACTAACTGTTGGCACCCCCCCAACGCTGGCATTTCTACAAAGCAGTAGCTTACGTCATTTCGCCGATAATATGGTATCGTCCGACAGCCAATAACACGCACAGCGAGAATGCGAACAGTTGGAACAGCGTCGCCCTTTCCACTTTGTTTCCTACGGCGGCCGTTCTGTATCACTCATAGCCAGGGTCTGAGGGTGTTTTTTACGCGTTTCAGTGTTTTTCTACGCGTTTCAGTGTTTTTACGCGTTCCTGTGTTCCCTTTCACATTGCTAATAATAGTACCCCCACGTCCCATAAAACTTTATTTTCATGTTTATCAGATATTTTCTAACACTGATAAAAACAATTCGGCAATAATTATACTCATTTCAGATAGCTATAACTGCGCTAAAGCACTATCAAGTAAACAATAAAACGGTAGCAGCGGTCATTGTGTACTACAATGGTGGAGGCCGGCATTGCCATGCTTTCACAGCGGAGCTTTATTGGGCTAGGTATCCATACATTTCTTGATGCTGTCGCGTTCAAACGCAATAGACCCTATGCAAAAGGCGCCCCGCCATCTCACGTCGACTCCAGTAACTAGGTCCGCCATTTTGGTACGGTCGTTTGAAACCGAAACCAATCAGCAAAACATAGAAGGCGGCATTTACCGCTCTTGGTAATGGACTACAATGCCGGAGCACTGCTTCGTGCCGCAGTGCACGCAATGCGGAAATACCGGTCCAAATGGAGAAAAGGTACGTGAATTTCCACGCTTTTGAACGAACTTTCTGACGCGAACTATGCCGGCGCGAGCAACCTTTGTGACACGCTGGGCGCGGTGCGCTGGGAGTGAATATTTGTCGTTGGTTCGCTAAGCGCGGGATTCCGTAGTCGCTGTCCGGATGAAAAATACAGCTGCGTTGGAGTTCTGTGGTTCAGCCTTTGTATTCTAAATGAAGCCTGAGCGTGTGCTACCTATTCATGCGACTGACAGCGGCGCTCGACCGGGAAAACAGTACCATACGTTGCCAAAATTAGGCTGTTTCTTTACTCGTCCCAGTGGCTCTGCGCCCGCTTCATTTCATTGTTATATGGTGCCGCTTAGCCCCTACACGAGCCTTTATCTTACCTAGGGCTGTAAACAAACTTTTCTTGCCGCACTACGCCGTCACGGCGCGGTTGAAAATTTCCTCTGTGGCGGGCGCGCACGGTATGGGAGTGTATTGGTTTCTTTTACGTTGCATTTAGCCGCGTGTCGTTGCAGAAGTGGCGTACACTGTTTTACGATGATCTAACGGTGGAAAATTCGAGCTTTTGCACTTGGTTCCAGATTTGCCGGGCTGAAATGTTTGTTGTTACATCAAGTTAACTTGGTGCCCATTGTCATTCCAGCAACGATGTATTTACTGTCGAATATTTTGCGAGTAAGATACACACTCACTCCTCTAGTTTGTCACATGCTGCATGCACGCCTCCGACGTAATGATAGTGGCCATTGATGTAGGTAGCTGAGACAATTTTCAAGTTTTATTCAAAAAAAGAAAACGGCCAGAGTTACATCAGGCCGCCGCGCATCAGCTTGAGTGCTTTTGCATTTTTTGTATCCAGAGTGAAAATCCCAGTAAATTAATCTACCTCGCTGATTTATAGCGCGTACAGTATAGCAAACTGTGGATATAAATGGAACAAAGGGAAGCATTCGCGCACCCCTGCATGCCGCGGTCTAGTAAACACGACGTTGCCCAGCCTCTGTGTGCTCGCGAGATGACCACGGCGAAATGTGGCATGAATGCTTGCTGGTAGCTCATAGGTGACCCTTCAGGTGCCATGCCAGATCTTGTTTCTGTCACTGGGGGGGGGGGGGGGGTGAGGCCAGCACAACTGGGGCAGAAAACCCATTCCCAAGGCTACCAACTTTTCTCCCAAGCGCCTGCACGGAACTTTGTTGCTGCTCGCATTGCTCCTGTACTCGACGTGCATCGAACAAGACGAATAGGCAAGGGAAGGGAGGGGCCATTTTCTCGCGGGCTTCTCCAGTCAATGTCTTGGACACTCCCTGGCTTGATGGCCTGCTGTCTCGGACGTCCTCACTGTTGTGGCAGCTCAGTGCACGCAAGCTCCGGTGGCGCCTCTTAAAACCTTCGGCTTGCAAGAGGCGAGTAAGTGCACAGAAGCCAGGATGTGACTCCGTGGTCCACTGCAACCCGCCGTGCAATCACACGCTGCCTCACAATCGCCCCACTGTCCGTCTCAAACGTGAGGCACACAACATAGGGCCGGCCCCTTTTCTTCTGGGAGCGAAAGCAGCTGTTGAGCACATGGATGAGGCCCAACCTGCAAGAATAGAGAGAGTAACAGTAAATAGCACTCAGGGAAGAACAGGACTAGTCCGCTTCAGTTTAAGGTAAAGGGACATAGCAGAAAGAAGTGGCCGCAAGGAACAGACTCAAAATGACCAGATTTTGTGTCCTGCTTAACACTGTTGCAAGGGCAATAATCTACACCTCAAACAGCAATGATGTCAACATTGTTTGTCAAGTTCGAGCGTGCAAGCATCTCTGCATGCTTTGTTAATGCATTTTCAAGAGAAGGAAGTTTAACATTTAAAAACCTCACCGTGGGTAATGATACCAGTACCCGCATAATCGTGTTCGTCATAACTTAAGCAAGCAATACTATGATTATCTGGAACTCACTTCCAAAACCTTTCGAGATAAACGGGTAAACATTCGGGCTATACGGATGACCAATCGAATAAAAAAAATCTAGTTCAGTGAGTTCGAGCTAACGAGGTTTTACTGTATTATCTAATCGTGCACACCAAAAACATGCGCTTTAGAAACAAACACAACCACCCCACCGCCAAAAAAGGAGAATAAAGACACACAAACAGATTTTTTGCGGCAGAACATGCGCAATAAATAATGAAAACACACAAAAACATAAAATTCAAGGCGTATGTGCGCTTTTGTAGTTGACTTCGCCGCAAAGCGCGGTTGCTTTGCGGCAAACGCGAGGGCGGACGACCGTCACGGAAAACGGCCGCAACCTTTCCGTAAACATATTCGCCAAAAATCATCCCGTAAATTCGATGTACAGCGTTTAATATCGGAGTTACGTTCGCCCGGTATTAGAGTTTGGCTGCGTCCTGTTTTCTGGTCTGGCGATTGTCGCTTTCCTCTTTCAGGGTTACTGCAACAGGGTCGCCGCTACGCATTTGCATGGTAAACAACGGTGAACAAAGTGCTATACAAATGCTCATACCGGTTAACTCGCGTCAAGTAAAAAACTAAGAAGGATTTACTTACTGTGAGTCGCACGTGTTTGTCCGCACCGATGAAGGCGAGCAATGCGCCTCGGTGGCTAGGCGGCATGCCCTGCTCCGCCGCCGCTCGGATGGGTCTTTGGCGCGGCACCCCGAGTGGTATACGAGTCTTCAGACACAGTCGGCTGCGCAGACAAGTCCTTCGTCCACAATCCGCGGTCGGGAGCCGGAAAACGCCGTCCAGTTTGAGCCATACCGCGTTACCGTCACCTACTCTTCCACAGTAAACAATACGAGACTTCCCGATCGGCGCCCGTACCAATATGGCCGACGGTCTCGTTTACATCAGTGTTGCTAGATCACCAAGCAATTTCGCATAAGGTCTATAGAAGCAAAACCAACTTTATCCACGTGTCATCGCCTTGGGAGGATCTCCATAAAGTACGAAGGAATAATTTTGCGCGAAAGCGGAGGACGAAGATAGAAACGACAAGATGAGCGCAACTTCGAATTTTATTTTGCATGAAATAACAGCGCACACATATACCTCCCGCCAGTATTACCCGCAATCCAATCAACAGCCGCAGCACCCAATAGCCGCACCACCGAACTGGGTGGTGCAGCTGTTGATTAGATTGCGGATGATACCGGTGGGAGGTATATTATGTGGGCTGTTATTTCATGCAAAATAAAGGTGCAAGTCGCACTCGCCTTTTCCTTTCTATCTTCGTCCTCCCCTTTCGCGCAATCTTATTCCTTCGTACGTCATGAACCAACTAGCCAGCAATCAAGTCCTATTATATCTACATAAATCAAGGCGTTCGTGTGTACGTTTGTTTGTTTATTTACTTGCTTGCTTGCTTGATTGCCTATATTTCTCTGCGGCCGAAAGAGTCATGCGCCGGGGAAGAAGCTTCAACTGGGCTGGCCCAGCACGCAACAGAAAACTAGCAAGGCGTGGTTCTCCATTTGGATTTTTACTGCCTTTCACTCGTTGATAAGGGGGAGGCCGCGATAAAGCCCTGAACTTGGCGATTGCTGCGCCGCCTACTGCCGCAATTCCGCGGCGTCTACAAGGCTGAGCGCTGCGTGGCCCACAGGAGCTCGTGGCATGTTTTCGTTGTCTCTCCTTTTTTTTTTTGCTATTCCGCACCCTAACCAACTTTGTATGGTCACAGCTGTAAGCACATTGTACGCAATTTTAGGGCACGTCAGAAAACGATTTTAAGGACTGTTCCCACTCCAACAAAAGCTATACGGGGACGCGTTACTGCGTTACTGCTATTACTGGCCGCCCTTACGAGGGCCAGCGGCGACAACAGCATATTATATATCACCACTTTCACCACAAACCATGTCAGGCACAAGGGATTTATAATGTCGCCTTGTTTGGACTTCAGTCTGGTACAGTGGCACGTTGGCTTCGCTTTACAGCACGTCCCTGGTCAAGTCGTAAAATTGAGGCCTCATTAGAAATATATGCGCTGTAGAAAAATATTTTGCAGGGATGTGATTAGACTGTACCGGACAACAATCTGTGGATTTTATGTGAATATGAGCCTCGTGAAAATGAATGGGAGTCCTTAAATAATAAATAAGGCGCTTAAAATGGCGCTTTATAGCAAGAAGAAAAGAAAGTAACGAAACCGCGCATGGTCTTTGAGTCGTTGTTGGTGGTGGCAAAACGTTTATTGAGCCAAAGGGAAGGGGTAGAAGGGCGTGGTTAGCCTCCTAAGTCCAGGAGGCCTCTTGTCCGGGCTGCCTCCAGTGCGCGCCGCACCCAGGGCGACCTGGCGCTCCGGTGCGGAGGTGGTCAGCTCGGACTCCCACTGCTCAGGGGAAGGGGAGGGGTGGGGATGTGGGTGTTGGGGGCCGGAGGAGACGAGGAGGTAGGTGTTGAGAGGGATGTGGCAATGTGGGCAGTCGGGTGGAAAGAGCGGAGGGGGAAGTGTGGGATAGGGTGATGTGGTTAAAGTAGGTTTCGGTCTGTAGTCGGCCGAGGATGTAGGCCTGTTGTGCGGTGAGGGAAGGGGGGGGGGGGGGGGGGGGGGGCATATCGCCGTCGGGAGTTAGTGTGGTGGGAGAGGATGGAGTTGTTGTACATGGGGTCGAGAGGTGTCAGGGCTGCTGGGTCGGGGGGTGGGGGAGTTGCTTGGTCAAGGCGAGGCGAGGAAAGTGCCCGGGTAAAGAGTGCTCGGGCTGCGGCGTGGGCCGCTTCATTCCGTGGCAGGCCGGAGGGGCCGGGGGTCCAGAGAACGGTGAGGTTAATGTCTTCGGGAAGGCCTTGAAGGAGGTGAATGGCTGCTGGCGGGGCGAGGCCGGCTTGGTAGAGGCGGCAGGCTTGCTGCGAGTCGGTGATTATGGTCAGGTAGGGTTGGTGGCAGTGCGTCAGGGCAGCGTGGGCGATGGCGAGGGACTCGGTGGTGAGCGTGGGGAAATGGCGGTAGGAGGCCGCGGTGGGGAGGCGGCCCTCGTTGGTGAGGACTGCGATGGTGGTGCTGTGGTGGGTAGAGGACTGGGCTATGTCGGTATAGCGGGTGTTGCGATCCGTGCCGTAGCGTTTTTTGAGTAATCGGACGCGGGCCTTGCGGCGGCCTTGGTTGTTGAAGGGGTGCCCAGCACCCTGGGGACGGGAGGCACGTGGATGCGTTGCGTTGATGAATGGAGAGGGAAATACGTTGGGGCGCGTGTGGGGTGGCAGAGGCCGTGCGTCCGATGACCTGAATGATTCAGCGTCTAAATGTTCAACGAAACGAAAGATCCAACGAGACGAAAGGTCCAACAGTGGATATTCCGTCTCGTTGGATCTTTCGTCTCGTTGGACATTCAGGCTCGATTGGACCTTCCGTCTCGGTGGATCTTTCGTCTCGTTGGACATTCAGGCTCTTGCTATTAAATGAATATAAGGAGCACTCTAAAGTTACCTTGAATTCCCTCTACCGCAATATGGTTGTGAGACCTTCTGCATTTTCACGCAGTAACTTTTATACGATAATTTGAAGTGAAATGTACGCCTGGCACCTCTTATTTTTCTCATAAAATTTGAGTCTGCTTGCAACGCTATTGACGAAAACCAGCTTGGTCATAAGCACGTTGCTGAGGGTGCCTAAATAGGACTTCAGTTTTTTCATCCAGACCTGTGTTATCATTCGTGCAAACTGTGAGGGTTTTTCTGGGTTTTTGTGATGTGCGATAATATCAACGCAAAAATAATTTTCCCCAGCTTCATTGGCATGGCAGGCACGTGAGCGCTAAGCAAACAAGCAAACAGCCACGTGCTGTTCCATCCAAAAAAGGAGGGTGCTACGACAGTCGCCGGAGCCCTTATACGTACAGCCATCATCTTCACCGTCACGGAACCATCTGGTCAGAAAACCGCGAGAGAGACTCAAACGGAGTAACGTTCGTACTGGAGCTCTCCGTCGGAGTACAGGGCCATCTGCCTGGTGATAAGTTTAGCCTTGATTTGAGCATGCTTAACCTGAAAATTGAAGAAAATGGCTTAGATTTTTACGTATGCTCCCTTCTCGCGAAATTGATTGATTGATCAATAGATTGATTGTGGGGTTTAAGGCGCCGACGCAACGCAGGCGATGAGGCGCGTCGCAGTGCAGGGCTCCGGATTAATTTTGACCACCTGGGGATCTTTAACGTGCGCCGAAATCTCGTACACACGTGCATTTTTGCTTTTCGCCTCCATCAGAAAAGTGGCCGCCACGGCCGGGAATCGAACCCGCGTCCTCGGGGCTCAGTAGCAGAGTGCCTTAGCCACTGAGCCACCTCGGCGGGTACGAAATTTAGCGGTAAGAATTTGTTTTCTGCTAGGATGGTTTACCACGGGCGTGGTATCGTCGCGTTGACGGAACAGAAACGTGTAGCTCGTCTTCCCGTCACCGTCGCACCGTTTTCGCGAGGAATCTTCAGAGAAACCCTCAGCCATGACGGAAGACGGTGACGTGACGGTCACGTGACGGGGTGAAAAACGGCTGTGTGAATGAGGGCTGACACTCACCGCGTACCCGCGCGAGTGTCCGTCAACTGCTCGCAGCCCGTAAGAAGCGGTCGATGCGGATGAGGGTTGTATATTTTCAGTTCGGTCTCATCAATGCGTCAGTTTGATGTGTCATTTGTCATCCAGGATTTCACATATTAATCAGTTATTCAGATAAAACACCCAACACGAATATCTTTTCTTCTGGTATTTCTTTTAAAGTTCGCGTCCCCTTATGCAAACGATGTTATTATGCTTCCCGCTGTCCCAAGAGCAAGCCCAAATACCAACTTCAAGCCTTGGAATGATCATAGTATTCACTTTTCAGGTATGGAAACTATTCAAAAACCGTCTTCTTTTCATCGATTCCCTTTCCTCATCCGTACGCGACACTAGCAATTTGGATAGTCTTCTGTCCGATGCCCTCAGTAGCATAGACTCAGCACCAGGACATACAGGGTGTTACATCGATAAATGGAACACTTTAAAAAAATTCCTGATCGTAGCGCTGCTCAAACTTCTCACGAAGGTCGCATTTTGTGGTCTATTTTGTTTGGCCCTGGGAACAACGACACCTTGTATCACCATGTATCCAATGAGCCACGTGTGCTGGAGTCTGACAAGAAGGGTTCGTTCTTTCGTAGTTATGCCGGAAGTTCTTTTTGGTGAGAAGGCCTTATCCGCGGTCGAGAAAAACTTTGCGAAAAGTGATGTTGACTTGCTTGCAAGGAAAATAGGAAGCTGCTCTCTGTTGACTGATATGAATTTGAACAAATTGGCTTAGGCAGTCAAGAAGGCCAACAAGCTTCAACTTGATGTCTTCTTCACCGCTAAAACGCACAAGCCTAGCATTCCTTTCTGTGTCATTATTACAGAGCGAGACACGTGACAATATTGTGTTTCTGGTTTTCTTTAGAAGTGTTTATCGGCTTTGCACGTGGAAGATCCTTTTCTTCTCCCCAATTCACTCGCTGTAGCGGAATATCTTAATATGAATACCCTTTCAGATACCACTGCCATTAGCACTGATGTAGATGATTTGTTTTACTCGCTTCCTCATGTTCACCTTTTGCCAGCTGTTAAATAGTGTATTACTTTAGAGAATGATGAAATGGCTTTCAAGAATGCGAGTGGCATTACCGTCCCCTCATTCATAGAGCTCTTGTGTTTTTATTTCAATTCCTTGGTAATATATCACGACGGTGAGGTGCTTGCGCAGAAGTCCGGTGTGTGTATTGGTTCGCTAGTGGCCCCAATTCTAAACAATATCTTTCTTGCAAAAGTTTACCACTTCCCTTAAAAGGATTTAAGCGGTATGGTCAAGAAAATTTCCGAAAAGGGTTTTGGCCTTAACTTTACGGTCGAAACACTGAAAGAAGGTTGCATTCAGTATTAAGACTTGTATGTTCAGTTTAACATAGGCCACACTTGTTGGATGTACGCCCCACGGTCTGTTAAGCCACTGCGGCATTATTCGTGTGGTCGTTCAAAGCTAGTGAAGAATGTCATCGCTTTATCATGTTTGCGTTCTGCTGTCACAAAGTCATGTGTTCATAAAATGGGAAATAGTCTCGAAGACCAAGTGGTAAAGTTAAGGCTGGCCGGATTCCCGGAACCCCTGTAAACTTGGACATGTGCAAAACTTGTGAAATTGTTTAGGTCTGGAAAAAGGGCTGGGGTTTTACGCCCACCTCCCCTCGCCTACCTCTCACCTCCCCTCGCGGGAACCCTGGTGTGATGCGACGCTGAGGGGGGTTCAAGCGCAAGCGGAGAGCAACCGTCGACCGAAAGGCCGCCGGAGAGCGGCACACCGGTTATATGCGCAGCGCGCCCGAAGGAGAGGAGACCGCGGAGAGAGTGCCACAGCTATGACGCAACACAATCCAACACAATCCACTTTAATCCAATCCAATCCAAATCCAATCCAAGTCAAGCCAATCCAAGCCAAGCCAAGCCAATCGAATCCAATCCAATGCCCCTCGCGAGAGTGTTCGCTATCGGAGAGGAGAGGGGGAGAGTGGCTGCGGACAACAACAACGGACGCACGCAGGAAGGACAGGGCCGCCGACAAGAGATGCTCTCAACGTCGCATCTAATAAGAATGTCGATGTAGAAGTTGACGCCAATAGACAAAGAAATGTTGCTGCAATTCCCTACCTTCATGGAAGTACGCATAGGCTGAAGAAAGTAGGGTTGCGGTATGGTGTGCAGGTCGCTATAACAGCCCGCAATAAGCTTCGTTCTGTTTGCGCCAGAGTAGATAATAGGGCGAAGCGTATACGTCTGATAAACAGGTGGTAGGCAACATGTGGTGTTAAGCATGCGAACCGCTATGTTTCTTGCGAAAAGGGAGTTGTTTATAAAATTCCCCTGTCATGTTGGCGAACATTTGTGGGCCAAACGGGCCGATGCATAAATGTACGCTTACGTGAGCATCATTTATCGTTGAAGGGTCCCGCCAGTTCTCATTTGTCATCACATTGTACCAAATGTGGCTGCTCACAGAATTTACAAGGCACTGACATTTTGTTTAAACATGGGTGGCAGATCACACGCGAAATTGTAGAAGCTTTCCACATTGCGGAAAGAGAGGCCACGTGCGTTAGCCAAGTGAGTGTGTTGCTTCACTCAAAAGAGTTTGCTTATCTGCGGGGGCCGTGATTGGGCTTCTCGCGCATATCAGTTCGCTTTTTGGTATATTTTGCTTCGGTAGCACATCTATGCGCAGTGTTTTTGTTTTTCTTGTTTTTTGCTTTTCATTTGCTTGTGTTGTGGTTCCTTATGCATATATATTTTCTTTCTACCTAATAAAACTAAGTTGTTAGACCAGCGGCTGTGCTGTGTGTTTCTTCTCTTCGTCTCCGTGCCTTCTATGCTGGTTCCGTTCAAGACAGTAGGTACCTGTTTATTCTGCAAATAAATAATATCGATTTTTGACTATGGAAAAATGGCGGCCATTATAAACGGGCAAGGTGATCTTGGATCGGGGGTGCCACGTGGGATATGCAAAACGAAACGAGTGATGACGATTCACGGTAGGAAGGAGCCGAATGAGGTAGCAGACGATCCGAAAACCTCTTTTGTCGATAGCTTAGGATGGCCACAAGGATTAAATAGCAGCTAGTACAAATCATTATACTGTATTCCTGCGGTTCATTGTTGTCGATACCAGTCATCTGGTTTCAGGTAAGCTGTCGTCTGCTGTGCCAGGTTACCCCGCTTTCCAAAATAAGTCTTACGATTCTTTGTTCACGTCTGTTGCTTTGTTCTTGTTTTACTTCTATTATTATTCGGTGCATGCGTGTCTGTGCTTGTGACCAGGCGTCATGAGACCATTCACAGCATACGAAAAGGCATATCCTGTTCACCTGCAGTGAATGATATCATGGCGTCATGTCACAAGCACAGAATGTTCACCGTTCGGCTGGCTTGAGAGACAGGTAAGGTGTACCGTACATGACGTGCCTTATGAACAAAGCTTAAGTCGGATGACGTCTGGTTCCTTCACTCCGGCCCATTTGTGCTTGATGAGGTGAATGAATTTGGTTAGCTGAGCCATGGTGCGTTGAAGTTGTAGTACAGCATGGGAGCCCGATCCATCCCGTGGGATGGTGAGTCCGAGTAGGCTCAAAGGCCAACTGCACTCAAAATTTCAGCCTCCTGAAAACGTTATTTCCGCATAGCCGGCCTAAAAAGACTGCATGCATGCTTAGGCAAAAAGGACTAAAAGCTCGTCTTCTTTACACCCTTTAGTCCCTAAAGGGTGTAAAAGTGAGCGGACGAATGGTTAGTCTGCCACCCGGTTGGTCAGTTCCGATACTCCCCAAAGGGCAAACTCGTGAAAAGAAGTCCCCTAGCACCAGCAGGGATCGGAACTCCGACTCCCGCAACAGTAGCCAAGGAGCAGAATACGCTACCACGCGCGACGGAATTGTCAGTAGAAAATTTGTATTAAAGTGTACGCTGTGCAGTACAGTGCACAACGCCACAGATTCATTGCAAGCCGGTCATCCGTGGTTCTCTAGTTAAAAGAGCAAGGAACAAGTTCTCATTAAAAGCCTTTTTCATTTCTGGCGAACAGCAGTTGCGTAGTAGCAATATATTATATTGAACGGTTACTGCTGAAACTTGGTGGGACATATCTCCATATACAAAGGAAGCCTTTTACATAGTTATCTCAGGTTTGAAATTTTGCGACAGTACTCCAGTTTTGCGCGTAACCCAAATAGCCCTGACTTCTCTGATTATTATAAAAACAATGTCACGTACAAAAATGGCATAATGCCCTAAGGCTCTTCTCTCCAGAGTATTTATCAACTTCAATCCTAAACATCTGACCATGCGGACGCGCAATATTTCGGATGTGTTGTTAGAGTTCCGGGGGCTTTGACGGCACGTCAGAAAACCAGTTCCTTGCTTTCTGGATAGCTTACTCTGTCTACTAGCTGTTCTTATTGGCAGCCACAATATGGTAAGTATGTAAAAATAGGTAAACAAATGAAAGTTTGCCAGCAAGCAATACAAGGAAGTCGAACTGCGAGGCTGACCTAGATGCCTCATTGTTCAGCGAATCCAATGAAGCATGATATAAATAAGACAAGGGCAAGACCGAAGACAGAGATAGCTGCAATGTAGGCTTATCTTGTGCATGCGCTGCGCTTCTTTGAATTCTTTCTGGTTGACTTTCTCAGAATTAATATTTTTTGGTGATTGATTCAAACGAATACATTTATAACTTCTGTGTGATACTGATTTCTAGTAAAACTTGGCACAATTTTTTCTACCATTAGGGGGTGTGCAACAAAACTCAACAAGTAAAACTGCGCCACAAATTGTGATATGGCTCCCTTTCTCACCAAGGCGCACTCATGGTATCTCAGGAATGTGTCTTATTAATTTTGGTTCATTGCACGGGTTAAGGCCTACCCTATTTCACTACCAACCACTTTTTATTAAGTCAACTTAAAATGGAGTGTTCGCGTGAGAACAACTTTTAAAACAATATTTAAAGAAAACGTATAAAAGACATAAGATATGCGTTCTAAGGTTCCCATGGGTCTAAAAATGCTTTATGGTGTACACCAACAATCTGCGCTTATCTTTCCAAAAGTTTTGCACTATAGTTTAACCTAATACATTTAACTGAAAACTGCGGTGACCAGCGTTAGCCGTAAAATACACGCTAGAAAAAGGAAAGAAAATGGACAGCTACAACAGATATTTTCCATTTAGTCTAGAACTTGTGGCCACTTTAGACTTCTTACAACGCAGGAAGCGGAAGGCAAGAAGCAAAAAAGGCAAAGGCAAAAGGCTCAGAGATTCTTCAAGCCTTTGGTAAAAGTATATTTGGTGCTCTTTATTGTGCATAAGCACCTGTTGCAATAATGCCGGTAAATACGTTTTTGCCGTAATTATATCTATTTACACTTCTGCGTAATCTAGAGGTATGAGCTTTAGAACATAGAAAAAATCGTCCTTAAAGCTTACTCGCCAAATTTAGCACTTACGCATCGGAAATATGTATTTTCAAAATGCAGATACGTTTAGCTTGTGTTCAGTCGACCAGCGTAACAAAGAAACTAGTAGAAAATTGTGCGTAAGTCGAAAAAATAAGAGGAAATATTAACCTGTGCGCATACATACTCGGAATTTCAGTGAAACCCCTGCTGCCACATCTTCATAATTCTCTTTCATTTTGGTTCCTCAAGTCTTTATCTGTCTCTTTTTTTAAGGCGTTACGAAGGGCAAACGCAACAGTATAATTCAATGGAGCCAGCCTTTGGTCACCCACTCAACTCCATACCAGCCCTGAAAGACCTTTTTTTAACCGAAAAAGAATACGAGCAATTGAAAAAACATTCAAATTTTACGCCACACGACGACAGCGGTGACGTAATAGATAAATACCTGGCCTCTTTCGTTCAAGAGCACCACAGGGCTTAATTGCACACATCCCCACAATATGTTTAATTTACTAAGGCCATCCCCCCTTCATGTTTAATTTACTGCAACGCACCGGCAGCTCACTATGCACGGTACTGACTGCGCTACTGAGCACAAACTTGCGGTTGGTGACTACGCATTGCAACGTAGGAGACTCAAAAGCATCGCTGTGTCTACCTTTGAGCGCAGGTTATAGATCATTAGGCGTCAACAATTAATCACTAGCCCTGCACCATGCATGGCTGTCCGCAAAATACTGGCTGTGTGTTTTGTTCCGAAATTCCTGTTTTAACACATGTTTAATAGTTTCATAATGGATATCGGAATAAGGGATACCGCTGTCGGATATCGCTCTCGGATCACTCTCGGATGGAGTAACATACAACTATTGAGGGATGGACAACTATACTTGAAACGCAGGAGCGAACAAAAGAGAGAGCGCCAGCCCCCGATGCTGCTTGAATGCAATTATTTGTTCTCAAAGCACTTCAGATGATTTTGTGTGCACGTTGATCCTAGCCAACCATTAAGGAGTGCTCCAGCTAACTCGAGAAGATAGCCCATACGTTGCTAAAAGAATCAATTGAGCAGAAGTTCGTTTTTCTAGCTTAAGAGTAATTGGCGGAATTTTGGGATTTCCGGGCCAGTCTCACACGCCATTAATCATACGATAATACTCTGTGCCGCGAACAAACAGATTAGTCTTTTAGAATCTAGCTTAAGAGTAATTGGCGAAATTTTGTGATTTCCGGGCCAGTCTCACAGGCCATTAATCATACGATGGTACTCTGTGCCGCGAACAAACAGATTAGTCTTTTAGAATCTAGCTTAAGAGTAATTGGCGAAATTTTGCGATTTCCGGGCCAGTCTCACACGCCATTAATCATACGATGGTACTCTGTGCCGCGAACAAACAGATTAGTCTTATAGATTTCCATACTGAAAATCACACTTTCTTGTTTGTTTTGCGGTGGAACTATCTTGAGGAGGTTGACGAAAGCCATCTGGTACGGCACGTTCATGTGCAACGCTTTATATTAACGCAAAAAAGAGGATGACACACGGCTATATGCACTGTCACAACGCTCATTTTATTAATGTAGTGTAACGTTTCGCACAACACACTTGAACCTAACGCTATTGGCTTAATCTTAAAAAATGCGTGTCTTGAATGAAACAGTGGGGCCTTAGTATTGTTGGACCCTTCGTCTCAGTGGACCTTTCATCTCGTTGGACATTTAGGCTCGATTGAACCTTCAGATTCAGTGGATCTTTCGTCTCGTCGGGCATTGAGGCTCAATTGGACCTTTCGTCTCGTTGCATCTTTCATCTCGTTGGACATTCAGGCTCGATTGGACCTTTCGTCTCGTTGGATCTTTCGTCTCGTTGGACATTTAGGCTCATTTGGACCTTCACACTCGGTGGATCTTTCGTCACGTTGGACATTCAGGCTCGCTTATCACATGACGAATTGGACCTTTCGACTCGTTGGATCTTTCGTCTCATTCGACATTCAGGCCCCAAGTGACCTGAAGTACCCGTCGACCAGCCGGTGTGAGGGAGAGTCGGTGCAGGTGGGAAGTGCGCTGGGCTTCCAAGGTTTCTATGAGGGTGTTGTGGAGGCCAAGCTGGAGGAGGCGTGTGTTGGAGGTGTAAGTAGGGAGGCCTAAGGCTGCTTCGTAGGTCTTGCGGATCAGATCGTCCAGCGTGTTAGCTTCCCCTATCTTGAGGTAGATGAAAGGGCAGCTATATTTGAGGCGACCGATGAGAACAGATTATAAAAAAAAACGTATTATAGCCTCAGAAATGTTACTGTAGCTCGTCTCAATTTAAACCAGGTAGGTCTAACGAGACCCATAAAAATGCTAAACGCACTGCTATTTTGCAGGGAATAGCGGGAGGATGCACCTATAGTTGCGTCCGTATTCAGAACAAAATCGTGAAATCAACGTTTTTTTTTGTTTTTTCCGGCTGGAACGAACAGTTGATCGCACGGAAGACGCTTTTTTTGAAGTGCAGTCTACACCACACACGAGCGACAAAAAGGGGTGTTGGAAGTGCGTTTTTTGCTAAGGTCCTAGTTTGAATTGTTTCTGTAGGCTCTTTGTGCCATATGGTGGTGTGTCCAATAAGCTCTCAGTGTCGGACACCGTTTTCGCGGTCTGCCTGTTGGCGCGCTGGTCGCGGAGGCCATGTAGCAGACGACAAATACTCGCTGGCGATCTTCTCAGGACAAGTGAACTTAGCATTTAATCCTTTGAAGTGTGTTCATTCCCGAATATTATTTTGCCTTACTCATCGTGCCGTTCTCGTAGAATGGGAAAATTCATGCCTCATTGGCGTGTCCAGTGTAGTGATCAGTGATAACTATGTTCATATATATGGCTGGCTCATATTACGTCACTCCTTCCCATAATACGTCACGGCAGCGAGAAATTTTCAAGGTTTTTGATAATCCTCGCAATTTTTCGGCTGAAAAACGTTTTTTGCGGCTGGAATAGAGTTGAGTGAGTTGCCAAAGGCTAGTTCTTTCAAATTGAGCGCAGTTGCATTTTGTCTTCGTGGCCCCTTTAACAAATACCCGAGTATAGTTCAAGCACGACCTTTAGGTTGCAATGATACTACCCAAGTTGTCGCAGTCGGTGATTTCTTTGCGAATGTGTCGATAGAGAAGGAAGTGGTTCACGAGTTTCGTGTCGGAGATATTTGGTTTGCGACGCTACACCGGTACGGCTCAATCGATCACCCAGCGTTATATGCGCATCGATTTCACACTATGTAAGAATGTGTCTGCAGTTACGAGTATGCCGATCAGTGCATATCATAAAGACAACGAAGCCACGGATTGTGACCATCGTTACTAAGGAACAATGGGTTTACAGCTCCGATGGTCCTCCACATTTACAGGGCCGAATGTACTTTATTATTACTTGAAAAATTCAAATGGCAGAGGCGCATGTAAGTACGTAAGTAGAAAGCCTGATTACGGATTGTTTTGCAAACAGTCACTGCTGGTATTGGCTGTTTTATTCAATTTCTTGAAGTGGTACGTTTTTTTAAGAATCGCAATGTTAACTAGCCATCAAGTATTTGTATAATGCCTTCGTTACCTGTCATGCTTAGTCTTCCGAAAGACGAGAATCCGCCTATACACCACTTCATCATCAAAACTGGTAACTATATATTTCTTGAACTAAGTGATTGAATTTACGTTCAGCCATATTCTACATCTTCTTGCGAATATTGTTTGTGATAAAGCTTAAACGTCACTTGTTACCCTCAATATGTTCATAGGAAGTAAAATCACTACCGGAGGGGGGTTGCAGAACAGAGGGAGGCCGGGTTTAAGGAAAAAACACCATCCATGGTTCGCGGCCACCGTGCCCGTAATAATGTCACACAGATTTGCAATGCGTCTACATCTTATTCCAGCCTTCGAAAAATTTATTTTTCCCATTTTATGCTGAATATCGACTTCTGTTGTTAACGCACAGGTTGTACAGGTTAAAAGCATTCGTAATCTGCCTATTTAACCCCTGAGGGTGTACCGTTATAGTCGACTTCAGCAGATCGGTGGGAAGAAGGTGGAAAAGAAACGGCACTTGTGAACGGGCTTTTGGGGTTAAAATGCCCCTAAATAGGCCAGAAAACTCAAACTCTGCGCTTTGAAATTCTACTATTCAATCTAGTCAAGTAATTAGACACTGTTTACAATTCACTCCAGTGTGGCCTTCAAGCCACAACTTTAAGGCTTACAGTATATAGGGAATATTCCCTGCTAGACGATCATCAAAATCGCATAGCCGTACAACAGCTGTAGCTGCAGGTGCTATCACGTTGGAGATGATATCCAGGGTGCTTTCATTTTCTCTACTGCCGAAAACGTCTGCATTGTATACTGTTAGCGCATCTGATGTGTGCGCCCCATCGGTTGTGTTGTGCATGCAATGTTCCTTGTTTCTCTTCGCGTTCTCCGACCGAAGGTTAAAGTCAAAGCCACACAGGTAGCACAGGATCAGGTATACCTTTGGGTGAGACATCGTCATGGCAGGCACCAGTGCTTCCACAAGTGACGTGTCATTGGGCGGGAAGACGTAGACGCTGCAGTACTGGCCGCGAATTCTTTCATTCCCGTATTCGTCCAGCGCCACGGTCTCCAGGCACTCGTCAAAGGCGCCTAGGTCGCTTTGCGTGCCTTGCAGTAGACCAGTGGGGTACTTCCCCGTAGCGTCAATCACTGCGAAAAAGAGGGGGAGAAAACGGACAGGAATTTAAGGCCCGTTCACACTTGCGACGAAAGCGAGCGAAAGCGACGAAAGCAACGGAAATTTCTGTCGCTTTCGTCGCCCGGCATCGCTTTCGTCGCGCGACGAGAGCGATCGGTCTCGACCAATTTTTTTCGCCTCCGTCGCGCCGTCGCTTTTGAAGCGGAAGCAGGAGGCGAGACTTCCGGACGTCATATCCTGCCAAAGCACCCGAATGCTGTGTCTCCACAAGCGGCAAAACTACAGCGAAACTGCCGTGAAGTCTCACTCCGAGCGCGAGACAATAACAAGAAAAGCAAAAACTCGTTGTCGCCGTCGCTCGATGTCGCGTGCTACTGTGAACAGCAAGGGTGGCGATCGCTTTCGCCTTCGTCGCTTCGTCGCGTCGCTTCGTCGCAAGTGTGAACGGGCCTTTACTATATGTGACATTAAGAATCGGGCTTCAATAGTTGTAATGATTTATTAAGTCCCGTTGCGAGCTCCGTGAGCCCTAATTTAAAAACATCAGAGAGGGACATTAATTATATGAATTGACGCACTTCGGAGGCGCAGAGGAGCTGTGGAGCAGCTGCGCTTGATGACGCTTCCGCATGTGACACGGCATCGTTTTTTAAACGGAGCCATCGCCATGAATGTCCCTATAGATGAAATTCCGTATAACCCACGTAGAAACATGCTATACGCTGGATTATGGAGGGACGGGCAACATTTGTGTAGCCAACCTCAGCTCCGAAACGCCATCGTAATCTCTGGTAGCGTGTGATCGGGTACCTTATGCACGCCGTATCAATTATTCAAAATTGTTACTATAAAGTAAGCAAAAACGCGCGTGTGTGCGAGATTTCGGCGCACGTTAAAGATCCCAGCTTACAAAGTGCGTGAAACCAAATAATTTGTTTGTAATTTGCTATTCAGCATACTTCTAAGCCAGCTAGCTGAATGCAACTCCAAAGGGGCAGCTTTATTCTATAGTACAAACAAGGAACTCTCTGCTTCCCTCCCGCGTCTTACACCAACGCCGCCTGTACAAACATTGCCTAACGCGTCGGCCGCTTTCTAATGGGAACAGTAGGGACGCTCAGTTCAGGCACTCATCCGCTATGTGGTGAGTGCCGGCGGACGTCCCGCCTTACGTCACTGCTCGCGAGTCGCGAACGCTGCTCCCACTTCTACGACGTGGGTCTGTCAGCTGACTTGTTGGGTTTCAACAGCCATTTCGCTCACATCTTAGCCGTGACGGGGCCCTAGTTCCAGGCCTCTCAAGCTTGGACGTTCCCTGTAGCGTAAAAATCGACGTCCCACGTGACCAACCTACAGCGCAGTTTTCGACAATCAAGTCCACCAGACGACGCAACGAAAAGGTTACTTTTGGCTGAGAATGCAAAACATTCATTCCGTGACTCAAAGAGCCAATAAAGTTCGCTTACAGTGCGTTGTTGAATATATTATTAACAAGTTCCACATCAAATATTCGTTGAGCAAAAATGTACGCAACATTTTACAAGCAGCCGACTGGTGCACCACCTCGCTTCTGAATTCGAAAACCACAAAGCCGCCAATTCAAATTGAAACCGCTGCAACGGTCAATCGTTTGTATGTGCGCGGAGCACTGCTTTCGTGGCTGTTATTGCTGTTATGTGCTTTTGTTTCCATCAGTTGTTGAGAGGACTGGCAAAACACGGGAATTAAGTGCTTGTGGAGTGGAAAATGTGGGAAATTGCGCATCGGAAGACACCTGTCGAGGCCGGAATATTTGATTTGTCCAACAGAAGGTGAGTGTTATGCCCTCCGCTAGAAAGACGGTGCAAACGAAACCGTTGTCGCCGTCAATACCTCATTTGTGCATGACTTCCGCTGGAATATTGTCTTATTACATAATTCAAATATCAAATCTGCATTCTTCGGATTTTTTATCAGAGTGCATGCGGAGTTAGCTAAAAAAATTGTCGGGTCGTCGGGATGTTGGCATGTCGTGAATCATTGTCTTCCGTGAGTAGTTGCGTCGTTGGAGGGTTCTCATTTTTCCGCGATCGTGCAACTTTACCTCCAGAAGTTGCTGCTTTTAGTTTCCCTCGCGTGGGCTGGGGGACCTTCCACGTGCGAAATCAGCACTGCTACGGCGGTTGGGCGACTGGTATGGGTAGGGCGACGGCGATCGGTTGAAGCGGGCTGGGCTTCTGTTAGTGCTGGACAGGTATTCGTCGATCTCAGTAGGGCGGTGGCCGGGTCGGGGGCGTGGGGCGTCGACAGAGAAACCACGCAGTCCGAGTCTCCTGTACGGGCAGCGACGGTAGGTGTGATCGGCCTCTCCGCAGTGGTAGCACAGCGGACGATTATCGGCGGTTCGTCATACGTCCGTCTTCCTCGGCGCCTGGTTTTGGCGTGCAGGGGGTCGGGCGGGCGACAGTGGACGGCGGTACGGCGGGACTTCTTGAAGACGGGTTGGAGCAGGGCGGGGTCGTCGAACAGCCGCGGAGTAGGTCATAGCTTGAGGTTCCCGTGGTACTTCGGGAGGCGTAGAAGTCTCCAAAGCGAGTTGAATTTCTTCCCGAATCACGTCGCTCATAGAGGTGACTTGGGGTTGCGGCGTTGTTGGGAAGAGTTTCCGCAGTTCTTCCCTGACGATAGCGCGGATTGTATCACGTAGTGTGTCAGAGCTAAGAGCCCCGGCATCGATCGTGTCCGCAACTAGCGCATTGATCGGATGGTCGTAAAGCCTCGTGCGCATTTCCAACGTCTTCTCCATGGCGGCCGCCTCGGATGCGAATTCGGCCACCGATTTGGGGGGGTTGCGGACAAGGCAAGCAAAAAGTTCTTGCTTTTCTCCTGGCATCAGAAACCTCAGTTTCTTTTCTTCCGTCATATCCGGGTCCGCGCGACGAAATAGTCGCTTCATTTCCTCAACGAAGATTACGACTCCTTCGTTCGGATGTTGCGTTCGAGTTTCCAGTAAAAGCGCAGCTCGTTCTTTTCTCACCATGGTCGTGAAGGTCCTAAGGAACTCGCTTTTGAATTGCGTCCAGTCGGTCAAGGTGCTCTCGTGGTTCTCGAACCAAGTTCGAGCTTGATTAATTGTAGGGTTTAACGCGCCGACGCAACGAAGGCGATGAGGCGCGCCGTAGTGGAGGGCTCCGGATTAATTTTGACCACCTGGGGATCTTTAACGTGCGCCGAAATCTCGTGAACACGGGCGTTTTTGCTTTTCGCCTCCATCAGAAAAGCGGCCGCCGCGGCCGGGAATCGAACCCGCGACCTCGTGCTCAGCCCAAGTTTGAGCTGCATCCTCCAAGTAAAAGAAAACATGCCCGAAGGTTTCTTCATCGTCCCACCTGTTGAAGGTTCGCACGCGCTCCAGCTTCTCCAACCATTCCTTAGGGTATTCAGCGTGGGCTTCCCGAAACGATGGCGGTTGCCGGGGCTGCTGCAGGACAATTGGCGACGTTGTTTCTTGCCCCATGGTGTTGGTTGCAGCGTTTCTTCTCTTGGGCCCTTCTGGCATAAGACCGAACTCGGGTAGCAATCCTTGCAGTCTACCCGCCGCGGTGGCTCAGTGGCTAAGGCGTTGCGCTGCTGAGCACGAGGTCGCGGGTTCGATTCCCGGCCGCGGCGGCCGCTTTTCTGATGGAGGCGAAAAGCAAAAACGCCCGTGTGTACGAGATTTCGGCGCACGATAAAGATCCCCAGGTGGTCAAAATTAATCCGGAGCCCTCCACTACGGCGCGCCTCATCGCCTGCGTTGCGTCGGCGCGTTAAACCCCCACAATCAATCAATCCTTGCAGTCGGCGGCTTTCTCTGGTTGGACTGGCTTGGAGGCTTCCAGATGTCGTAGGGAGCATAAAGGGTGAGTACCCCGCACCTCCACCAGATGTCACGAAGACAAGGATGACGCAGTTGTCTTGAAGGAGAAACAAGTTTATTGGAGCGAACTTGTGCTCCCTTAACTCAAAAGAATACAGAGGCGGCGAAGCAGCGGTCAACAAAGTGACTTGCGTCGGCGAGCGTGGCAGAATCGAATGCCGCGGCGTCTGCTGTGAGGTTTTATCTTTCGGCGCGAGAGTTTCAGGAACCGTCGATTCACATCCAGAACATTGTAGATCACAGAAGACTATTCTGGGCTAGCGGCGTTAGGGCGAAACACTCTGCTTATCTGAATGAGATAGCCCGTGCGGCATAAAAATAAAGAATGGAACACGCGCTTCGCATGGGACACAGATAAGAGAGCCGGGCGCGGCCGGGCATTAAAAACAAACAATAAATAAGCAAACCCGTACATGGTTCGCGGCAATATGCCGTCACAGTTCGGAAATTGCCGATTCCTGCGGCGCTCAGTGTGAGTGGCTTTGTGCTGGCTATGCCGACATATGTGCAGGGTTGCGTCGATTCCACTGCAAGCCGCACGCTTCACCTGCGTGGCGGCTTCAACGCCCCTTCTGCAAATTGTGATTGCGTTTGTATGCGTGTGTGTTTTGACGGGTGAAAACATTTTCTGGCCCAGAAACTAAGCAGTTCCGGAGGGGCATGAAGGTGTGTCAGAACTTTCCGTTCTTTGTTCAATGCCTGTACTCTTGTTCTAATAATATTTAAGAAAACCGTCCAATCCCTAACCTCCCCACGTCTCGTCAGTATACTCGGGACACTTTTGCAGGACCCCAGAGCCATAACGCCGTCTACCGCTACCCTGGGATGCTAGAGCGCGAAACACCGCCTATGGAAGCTGTTAAAACGCAGGAGGGGGTGGGTGATGGCATTGGACAACAACAAAAAAATAGACCAATGACCTGTAAAGGTTGATTAATTGAGCTTTTACAAGTGCACAACATCCCAAACTCAAGCGAAGGAACGTACCAGCGTTAAATATTTGTGAACTACCTTTTTGTGCTGACACACATTAATAAACGGAGTACTATGGGTTGCGTTTGGGTTAACTTTTTCGGGAGTCTTGATGATTGGAAAAGCAAAATGCAGGGGACACTCGCGTACACGTTTGTGCATATAAAGCATAGAAGTAAATCTCCGCGAGCATGACATTTAAAGCTAAGAGACCGATTGATGCACATTGATGCACAAGCAGACTCAGGCGGAAATAGCACGCCAAGACTGGTTGAAGCGATGCCTACACCGGGTCAAGAGGGAGGTACACAACTACGGCCCGTCTCGCCGAGGTAGTGTGGCTGGCGAGCGGCTTGCGGAAGACAGTTGCCTCCGTTCTGTCGATCAAGGGTCAAAGGCACTGATCAGTCCATGGAGAGGAGAGAAAAGCGACGGCACAGCACACTGGGAACGAGCAGAGTAACGTTCTCCAAACGAGTTCAAAGACGCACTGCCACCCCTCGCGGAAGGGCGAGAAGATAACCCTCTGAAATTATAACCGTCGGTTTGCCCACCTCCCACACCAGAGCTTTCAAACCGAGTCAAGTACACGCAAGCAAAACACTCACAAAGCCAGTGCATTGGTTACTCATAGGTATTCATTGATTGCAGGGTTTAACGCGCCGACGCAAAACAGGCGATGAGGCGCGCCGTAGTGGAGGGTTCCGCATTAATTTTGACCACCTGGGGATCTTTAACGTGCGCCGAAATCTCGTACACACGGGCGTTTTTGCTTTTCGCCTCCATCAGAAAAGCAGCCGCCGCGGACGGGAATCGAACCCGCGTCCTCGTGCTCCGCACCACAACACCTTAGCCACTGAGCCTCCGCGGCGGGTGGTTACTCGTAAGTAGAGACGGGATTTTAGACAAATGCCTTTTTTGTTCCTTGCGTTCCTGTCACCCCATTTTGATATATGAGCATAAACTAGAGGTTAAGAAGGGCTTTTGTGGTGTATTTGCAGGGAAATCTCGTTGCTACGTTTTTCACGGGAACCGGAAAAATGAACGTATTACCTGAAAATCGTATTATCTAAATAGGTTAAAAAAAAAGCAAAATATGCACGCTCCATCAGCAACTCACTTTTATTGAGCAACATCGCAGTAACTGCTTAATTTGTGCTGACATTTCTTTTTTTAAATGTCCAGGAGTAAATTCTTCTAGAACGTTCAAAAAGAAGCTGCCGGTATTTGTTGCTTTGGCAGACACTGCCTCGTACGACAATCCATGCCGTGCCGTAAATCGGTGAAGGCAGCCTCTGGATGCTCGAAAAATTTGAATATCCAATGAGAGCGCGACGTTTTCAACTGTTTCGCGTAGGACTGTCCTGTCGAAGTTCACTCCTGTCGCTCGAATTTCCGTTAACCATGCAAGCAGGATGTTTTTCTTTAACGCATGCTTCGCACCTCACGTTTGTTTTACACCATGTAAAAAACATGCAGCTTCTTCAGAAGTTACTCTTGCTGACCGACAATAGTGTTGTGCGTTGACACTGGCAAAGCGAGCTCCCTTGCCAATTCCACGCACTTTCTCTTCGGGTTTTCTTCGATTTGGCGTACAATTTCCACTTGCGCCTAGCATTGCTTTGACGTTGGCACAAGCCTGGAAACGCGGCCGCGCATGGCAACTAGGCAAAAGGAGAACTACGCGGTAAGCACGGTCCATGGGAATTTGAATTAAAAGAGACTTTATTGATCGCCGACAACAGACGTAATGTCTGTACTACGCCCGGACATGGCCACTCGTCGATCCTGATGGTAAAGCAACACTTTCGCTACTCACTGCGGGGGTGGACACCCTTGGCCCCGAAGGGAGGGCATCGGCCCGCAGCTTTCTCTCCGGTGCTGCCGTTCGAGAGCCGTTAGGACCTGCTGGATGGCTGAGAATTGAATGTACTGGTCGTAACTGCGCATGGCAAAGTCGGAAAGGGAAGTCGCGCCTGCCGCGACCATTGCGTGCCTTCTTCTTTGGTTATGACACCAATTGCCACATGGCGGGGTGCATCGCCTGTCTTATCGTCGGCTTTGCACGGATCGGCCACGCACTGCAGTAATGTTCCTGCCGCAGAACCGGCACTTCCGCTCCCTCGGTGTCTCCGAAACGTTCAGGTCGTGGCTTGCTGGAATGTGGTTTGAGCGAGTATATCGAAGAATGAACGTAAGATTACTAGAAATGCCGGTGGAGATCCGCTTTCGCCATCGCATTATCCAATTTTCGGCAAAAATGTGATCGTAATAAACGCACGAAAATTCATTATTTCTAAGGGACGTTGGCCGGCAAAGAAAGCAAAAACGTATTAGGCCGAGAAACGTAATTTGCCGAAATCAACAAGATTCCACTGTATAGTGTCTATAAATTCCTATTCTGGGGTTTTTGCCTAAATGTCTATAAACGTCTATAAATACCTATTTTCAATATCGCCGCCTATATGAACACTAATAAGTCCCCAGTTTCGCTTTCGAGTGCAGTTTAACATTGTTATTCTGTTCGGAACACTATGGGGTTGAAGCAAGTCCTCTATATTTCAACCAACTTCTGGAAAACAACCACCAGCAGCAGTAGAATGGGTCGTTCATTCTTAGTGACAGGAGGCGCAATTTTGAACTAAAAAATCTGGAGATTGTGGTGGTTTGCTGTTGCTTCCACAATTTTTCAGCGTGATTCTTCGATTATTTGACGCGTGCTTCCCCAACAGAATTCTTAAAACATGTGCAGTCGCATCATCGTTTCTAGAAGCAGTCTCAAATTCAACTCTATTTCGAACTTAACGATTGGGCATGGAACACAACTTCGTTCGCAGTTCATTTTCATATTGAGCAACCAACGACGAGCAATAACTATGAATTCGGAGTTCCTCACCCTGCCGACTGGCTTAAAACACACACTTTCCCGTCAAGAATCTGTTCGGCTGCTAAATACCTCTAGAGAAGTGCTCTTATAGTGTGTGAAAGTGTATTTGGCAGTGATTGGACGTCTTGCCTGAACAATTCGGATAATATCATTGTATATGAGAAAATTGCTAAAGAGGTACCTAACCATACTCATCTAAAACTATGTCAACTTCTCTTAAATTATCGTCTCTCTTGGTTTTATTATCTACGCCTGCTTTTGTTGTGTCGTAATTAAAGGGGCCCTGAAATGCATTTTGAGCACACTAAATGAACTAGCGCAATCGCTAGATTGGGTCGCCAACGTCACCTGTGCCAAGTATTACTCTTTTACGCGCAGCGGAAAGCTCACACTTTTGTTGCAAAGTTTGTCGCTTTTTTCTCACCCTTTCCTTCGTGTTTTTGGACGCCGCCATCTTCACATGTCTACATCATCGATTCCCAGATGTTCGTCATGAGCTAGACATCCTGCTATTGGGCGGCTTTTTCACGCACTTCCGGCAAAGAGATGAGTCGCCTGCTCAGCGTCGGCTCGCCGGCTGATCTGCCAGCGGAGTGCCGGTGTGCTTTGACATTTTACGACAAACGAAACAAGTGTAAACAAACGCTTAACCGTTTGTATTGAATGCAACACGGCCATAACACGACGTGAATTTTATCTTACGTGAGTACGTACCATAAAGAAAGTCCCGTGGCACTTCTTTGGTGCAATCGCAGAGAACGCCCTGAGCCGAATGCCCGGGTTTGACGCGTACATTTTATTCAACTTCAAAACAATCCAGAGATGCGTTTCGAACGAACGCAACGTCACAACATGCGTTGCAAGTCTGAACCGCGATTGACAGACGATGAGTTGCCTCCTCCTGCCCGTCGTAAATACGGCACTCACCTCACACCCGGTTTGCGGGGACGAGCAGCAAGTCACAACTCTGGCGCGCAAGCGAGAAGGCTTTTAGCCAGGCACACTGCACATACCAAATGCGAGGTTGAGTGGTACGTCGTTCGAGAAAGATAATCCAGACCATGGGAAGCACTATCCACCCGCAGAAGTACAATGTCGCATTTCATCGCGAAACGAACGCGTCCACAACACACAGGAGGCGATGCACACACACACACACAGCTTCGGTCGCTGCATTGGCTTAGCTGCAAGCTTCGTTCGGACAATCAGCGATGCTACGACGATACAGAGCTGCGTGAGGACGACGTGCTAACCACTTCACGTATTTAAAAACACAGGGGCAAAGAACTAGGTTCATCGGAAGCAAAAAATCTTTCCTCCATTATAGTGCCTGAAATATACTGGCTAGTGTGCCGAGGGCGGGCTCCAGGCGGGCTCCAGGCGGGCGCCGGGAGCGATGTACGCGGCCGTCTGCCGCTTGGGGAGCTGCCGTGCGGGAGTGTGCGCGTTCATCCGGCCCGAGCAGATCGCGCGGTTACCTCCGAGCTGCGTAGCAGACGGCAGCGGCAGAACTTTCCATTCCCGCTTGCGACGAAAGCGAGCGAAAGCGACGTGAATTCTGTCGCGCAACCAAAATTTGTCCCGACCATTCGACAAAAACGATCGTCGCGCGACAAAGCGACGGAATTCCTGCCGCTCTCACTCGCTTTCGTCGCAACTGCGAACGGGCCTTTATGCGCAATCTCCGCCCCACATAAAACAAGCTCTTGCTTGTCGCCTGAGCATACGGTTGATATCTGACTACGTTACACTGTGCTTGCCAGTGTATTTAAACGATGTCACTAGGTTTGAAACGTACGCGCTCGGCGTGCAGCTTTGTAAACGCAAGCGGTTTCACATACGCACGCTATTTTGCTGCTAATAGAGTTTTAGTACAGCGTTTGTGGCCTTTGCATACGCTAAACGCTAAATTTTTGCGTCCCGCTACGTGACACCGCGATGGGAGTTTTAGTAGAGCGTCTCATCAGTTTTGCGTAGCGACACACTAATGCATACGGCGCCATCTGTCAAATGTTTTCCGAAATGTCTCGCCGGCTGATCTGCTAGCGGAGTGCCGGAGTGTTTGGACATTTTACGACTATCCAAACAAGTGCACACAAACGCTTTCCCGTCAGTGTTGAATGCAACACATGGGTGCAGCTTGTCAGAACACGGGTTCTCGCTGATCGAGTGCAGCGTTGGTTTGCTCTTCGCCTTCACGTTCATCGCCGCTGATAAAGCGATCCGATCCGGTGCGTTTTGTGCACGGGTTCTGTGTCGGTTGAAAATGTCTTTTTTCACATGCCGCCGGTAGTAGGAATTACAACCACCGCAAAATAACACCCGGCACCAGCGGGGCCACATCTGAGACCGCGCGTTTTGTATAAACAGTGCGCGGTGCACCAAAGGGAACGAGCGCACGATTCTCCCCACGCGGCTGCGAGTTCGCCGCCGATACCAACTGCAGCCCTGCAGCTACGTACACCGCGAAAGGGCAAGGCCAGGCCGCACACATGCGGCCAGGTCATTCGTTCGCTTTTCCAGCCTGTGTCCATGGTGTCTACAGAGATGAAAAAGCCGAAAGAGCTGGCCCGTAGCAGACGGCAGTCTGTGGGAGCGCAATAGCGGAAGTACGTCACCGCTGAGGAGCGGAGCATCATGGGAGGGGAGGCCAACAGCGAAGAAACAGTTGAAAGGAGGAGGAAATACGGCGCGACGATAATTCGCGGTTTTTGATTTACGATTTCTCAGCTAATACTCATCGCTTTAACAAAATTCTTGCAGGAGGAGATTGCTAATACATTGCTTTATTTGGTTACATGTACATCCATGCATCGGCGGAAGGCATTTCAGGACCCCTTTAAATTATGTGTGGCTGACATAACGTAGCGCGCTTTTTAATCAGTATTCAAAGTTCTCAAGTTTTCTTTTTCATGCGTGTTTCACTATATGCGACGCCCGAGCACACGACAGTATCAATTGAACATGAATGATCTTTATTAGTCCAGTAGTTTTACGGGACAATTGAATGGTTTTGGTGAACTGTTGACGCCTTTGTGCAATCATAAACAATGCTATTTTCGATTTTTCCTGTCGTAGATGCAGGTCGTACACGTCCTCGTTTGAAATTATTTGCATTGATGTAAAAATTCATGGTGCCTATGTTTACGATTAAGTTCCAAAGTGTATTTACGATCAAGTTGGAACTTGACCCCGGCAACGTTCAACGCACGAACATTATCTAGCGAGGGAAGCTCAGATGTACTACTAGAAGAGCTCTCCGACATTAAGTGTGATATTATAGGTTTAATCGAAGTTAGAAGGATAGGAGTTACAAGGCTTCACGGAGTTGAGTAGCGGGCATATCCTCTGCTACAGAGGACGCTCAGAGAAGAAACAACACGGGGTGGGATTTTTAATCCATAGAGAAATAGCAGGGAACATGGAGGAGTTTTTCAGCATTACCGAGAGAGTCGCAGCTGTTGTGATCAAGCTAAAAAATCCTGGGCCATCTGCACAACGTAACACATGGGGAGGGGCGAAGCATGCAGTGTATGAGAGTATTCTTGGCGCATTGGCGTTTTTGCCCGCGGACATGAAACCGTTGAAGGTAGAGGTATACAGCTGTGCTGTAAGGCTCGTGTCTTTGAAGCACGAAGCGTCCCAGCGCGAGGTGTAAACGAGTGTCCCGGTGTTTCCGTACCGTGACAACATGAGACGACGGTTGCGGCGACGACAACATGAGACGCGGACAGCCCAAGCCCTAACGGGCTTCGCCTCTAACAAGCGATACAGGTTAAAGATAGCATAAGCCTATGCGCCAGCAACTAGCAACGATGATTAAGCCATAGACAGCTTCTACGAGGACGTCGAATCAACAATGAAGACGACAATAGCACAGTTCACGATTGTGATGGGAGACTTTAACGCAAAGGTCGGTGGTAAGTAAACAGGAGAAGGGTGAGTGGAAAACTTTATGATATGCAACCGCAACCATCGGGGAGATACACTGGTGGGATTTGCAGAAAGAAATAACCTTACGTTGATGTACATATTTTTCTAGAAAAGAAGAACAGGAAATGAACATGAAAAAGACCCGATTGCACAAGAAAAAACGAAACTGATTTCATTTAATTTGGCAATTCAGGTATTGTGCAAGACGTAGAGGTACTAAGTAAGATTCTGAGCCGCGATCATAGGATGGTTACATGCAAAGTAAGGCTGAATCTCAAAAGAGAAAGAAAGAAACTCGTGAAAAGTAAGAACCCAGCATTAAATCAGTCAGAGCCAAGACGGAGGAGTTTAAAATAACTCTTCAAAACAAATTTGCACTTCTACACGAGAAGAACGAGGTTAGTGTAGACAGGCTAAATGACAACCTAACGACTTCAATCAGAGAATCAGCAGCAGCTGTGGGAGAAGCAACCTGTAGGGAACAATCTGAAAAACTAAGAAAACGAAGGAAGTAATTGCCAAGCGTAAGAACATGAAAGTGTCAAGTACGGCGGATCGGACTGAATGAGCCCAGCTGTCGAAACTGAGAAGTAAAACAAACGGCATTCGTGCGTATAACCTGGCAGGGATCGAGCGAATGCTGCAAATAGGGGGAAGCTTAAAAGCCACTGAGTGGAAGCTAGCCGTCGGCCCAGACAGGATGCACGCACTCAGAGACGAGCAGAGTAACATTACGCACAGCTTCCACGAGCTAATAAAGGTAGCAGAACGATTCTACACCAGGCTGTATGACAGCGACGCCAGACCAGGGGAAACTACTGGGCCTACAAGATCAACTTGGGGTGCCCCACTAGTAACTAAATAGGAAGTAGTAAAGGCTCTCAAAGGCATGAAAACAGGAAAAGTGCAGGTGACGACGGAATAACTGCTGATATTTTAAAGTACTGATGAGTTATGATACTGGAAAACCTTACTGCACTATTATCGGAATGCTTAAAGACTCAAAGCGTGCCCACACCATGGAAAAACACTAAACCCTACTTTGATTCATAAGAAGGTTGATACCAAGGACCTCAAGAATTACAGACCAATCAGCCTATTATCAGTTGTTTACAAGATGTTTATCAAAGTTATAGTTAACCGCATAGGTGACAGCCTGGAGTTCCAACAACCAAGATAGCAGGCTGGGTTTAGGAAGGGGTACTTATCCATGAATCACGTCCATATTGTCCATCAAGTGATAGAAAACCCCATCAAGTGATAGAAGAGTGCACTAAACCCCTTTGCATTATAAACTGCGAGAAAGTGTTTGATTCATTACTCACCGCAGCAGTGCTAGAAACATTAAAAGACCATGGAATAGAGGAGACTTACATAAGACTTCTATGAGACATATATAAGGAATGCACGGGCGGGATAAACCTCCGAAAGTAAAGCCACAAATTTATGAACCGAAAGGGAATAAGACAGGCACATACCATATCCCCAAAACTATTCACAGCATCTTTGGAAGGGGTATTCAGAAAACGTGACTGGGAAAACACAGGTTTAAGGATAAACGGGGGGTACTTGAACCATTTGAGGTTTTCGGACGACATAGTCTTGCTGATTGAGACGGGACAACATTTGCAAACAATGCTTCAGAAACTACAATCGGAAAGCACGGCCGCGGAGATAAAAATAAATATGAATAAATTTAAAGTGGCCAGTAATAAGCAAGCCAAAAATGTTATCTTCTCCTTAGGAAACGAAACGCTGGAAGAAGCAAAAGAATATAACTGCCTCGGACAAATGGTTAGTGCGGACCCTAACTACGACAGAGACATTCGGCGCAGAATAGGTATGGGTTGGACAGCATTCAGCAACTACTCCCAAATAATGAAAAGTAAGCTACATCTATCACTCAAAAGAACAATGTACTACCAGTTAATACTGCAAGGGATGACATACGGAGGTGAACTTGGTACCTTACTATACAACTACAAAGCAAACGTAGGTCGGCTTAACGGGCCATGGAACGAATAATGATAGGACTAACACTTGGGGACAAGAAATGAGCTTCCTGTATAAGGGGACAAACTAGGGTAGATGATACCATACTTGAAAAAAAATATCAGGGGCTCAGCTCGCCTATGCTATTATATACGTTGCGTGAGCTAAGGATCAGCTGGTTATTCTTAGGGTTCCTGGTTGCCTAGGATTAGCTGATTATCATACTTACTGCTGCTAAAACGATTTCCAATCCAATCCAATCCAATTCAATCCAATCCAATCAAATCAAATCAAATCCAATGCAATCCAATCCAATACAATCCAATCCAATTAAACCCAATCCAATCCAATCAAATCGCGGCGGCTCCGGCGCGCCAGCTGTGCGCCGTGAGGCGTCACTGCTCCTTGCGCATGCACAGCACGGCTCTCCAGGAGCCAAGCGAAACGGCTCAACCTCGGCCAGTGTAGCGTGCACGCTACAATGAAGATAAAGAAATGGGCTTGGGCTGGCCATATAGTGAGACGAACCGACAACAAGTGGGCAGTTTTGCTAACAGAGTGGATACCAAAACAAGGGTCTAGAAGGAGGGGAAGGCCATTAACACCATGGAGGGATGAAATAAAAAAAAATTCGGGGCAAACAGCGAACTCGAGAAGCATACGACAGGAGCGGTTGGAGGTCCATGGGAGAGGCCTTCGTCCTGCAGTGGACGTGAGTAGGCTGCTGCTGCTACTGCAGCCCCTCCTGATGATGATATTTACGATTGTGGAGGCCTAGAACGCTATTTTTTCTGCCTGTTTGTGGCGCCTAAAACGCACTTTTTTAATGCCTGTAAATCCTGCCTCTGAGTCATGTGACGAGCAACGGCTCTAGGGCGATAACGGATCGCCGTTTACGGCACACGCATTCGTGACCGTACGCTGGATACCCTTTGCACCTGCCCTTCGCGGCTATAACAGTGACTCATAGGCCGCAAGCGGTCGCTTCGCTGTCCCGTGGGCAGGCAAGGCTGCGGCGAGGCGCCATTACGTGCCGTCATGAAGATATCTTTAGGGCTGACTTCACCACAGCACACGGAGCTTACGTGGGAGAGTTCGCCACCGAGTCTTTTTGGGCTTTTTTGGAGCATAGGCGCCGCGTCAACACAGAGCAGCTCAGTCGATTCGTAACAACCGCAATGACGCAGTATCAATTTTTGCGGCGAGAAGGACGCTGCATTCAGCCTACAACAGTGTACCACCGGGCCGACGTCCTTCTGTAGGGGAGTGCGCGTACGCTGCGCCAACAGAAATCGAGGCGTTTTTCAGAGGCTTTTCAATGATCAAGCTCTCAGGTGAACGCCGCTAGCTGGCTTAACTACGCATGTAAGCCCCGGTAAACAGTGCGTTGTCATCTTGTAAACCTTTACAGAATAAAAAAAATGGGTGTTTCTACTCTGCAAAGGTGGATGACCAGCGAAGCTTTTCAGGACAGGACATAGCCATCGCGCAGAATTAGGTGAAATGTTCTACCAAATCTGTGGTTCCTATGTTGGGATATTATGATCTCGATGCAAGAACTTCAGCGCATGAAGGCATATAGATGGCATTTTAGTGATTCCGGGAGCTGCTATGATATATTCCGATGCGAAAGCATGAAATGGTGTAAGTGTAGCATGGTGTTTCGGAAACGGGATGTGGAGGTTGGAACCCTAGGTAAGCAGATGTTGGTGCTAAAATCTTGGGAGTGACTTTCTTGTAGGAAGCATGGAGGTGGAAATGTATTCTACAAGCGGATTTTCTGAAAGTGTGTTGTTGATGATGATGATTCTTTAAAGTTCGTGGTAACAAATTTTTCAACATTGGCTATTACAGGGAAGATTCGCAATGAGATGAGACGTGGATAAAGTTGGTTTTTCTGCTACTGCGTTTTGACGTGAAAGCATCAAGAAATGTATGGATACTTAGCGTAATGAAGCTCCACTGTAAAAGCATGGCAACGGCATCCACCGTTGTACTACACATTGACCGCTGCAACCGTTTTATTGCTTACTTGCCAGTGCTTTGGCGCAATTGCAGCTATCTGAAATGAGTGTAATTATTTCCGAATTGTTTTTTTTTTAGCGGTAGAAAATATGTGATAAACATGAAAATAAAGTTTTATGGCACATGAGGGGTACATGAGGGGACACGAGGGGTGCACCTAGCAAGCAAGAGCCTTTCTTAACTCCACCTAAATCGAAATTCAGAGGACATACACATTCCATCCTCCAATATTCACGTCGAATAACATCATCGACGGGCTTCCACAGCAAGTGCAGTTATGCTGCGACGAGTTATCAGAGTTATCAGTTCGGAAAACTTCATGATTGCAATTACAACTTTCAATAATTATACGGATAGTTTACGATAATTCTTAATAATTTCTGACTACTTCGTTTTCTTAATGTTGCTTTATTACTAATTTTTAAGGCATCACAGTAAGGTATTGCACAGGAATGACTTGTACACACAAAAATAATATTTACGCGCCCTAATTTACCAATAAACGTGGTTTCCTGGGTTTGCTGTAAACGTCAATGGGCAGATTATTGCAACGTTGTAGCAGTGTCCTATCTTTGGCTCAACGCGGCTAGAAAAGAGGCGGAAAAGGTAACAGTCTTAATACGCGAACGGGAAACTTGAAATGGGGGCTGGCCCTAAGTGAAAAAAACACGTTGGGGAGAATGATGTATACTATAGGCTGAGTGATGAACGAAAAAAAAAACAGAAAAAAGCGAAACAGTGCCTATGCGGCGCCGAGATCAAAGTGCAGATACTCCAGACAGGGTTTTCAAGGGTGAAATGTTAGTATATTGTCCGAGCATTACGAACGACGAAATTTCGAGGCGAGATTTTGGCCTGCCTTGAAATCATTTGGGAGATGGTTTGGGGCGGGTTCCATATGGCTGACGCAGATTAAAGCTTCGGTTCCCATTTCAGAAAGCCTAGTGTTTTGTGCGGGTAAAATCACGTTTGCAATATTTGTATTCAAGGTGATACCGGTAAATAGACTGATATAGCTAGATACTCGAACGAGGTTCAGTGTCTGCAGAGAAGCTGGGGATATTTTGTGAAAGAAGGAAGGGATTTTTACAGCTGGAAAAGTAAACAAGGTTGAGTTAGTTTTTTATAGGTTACCTTTCATAAAACAAACTGCTGGGACATAATGTCCGTTGCACATGGAGACAAGACTATACGCAAACTATATTCACCAAAGTCAGGCAATGCGTGCAGTCTTGCTAACTAGTCAGCCAGTAACTACATTTTTCATATATGCAAACACTGCCTAACGCAGAAAGCAGTAAACAACAAAAGTTTATAGGTATTGCGCAATCGAATATCAGTTGCAAGAGAGGGCCCTCTTAAAGGGGCCTAAAGGGACTTAAAGAGTATTAGCTGCGCCAGAAGCAATTAAGTGTACGTCTCCACCCTTGCCGATCAATTCCTCCTCCCTCTCTGCTTCTTTCAAAGCAGCTGGAAACACTGGGAATAGCCATGTGACATCGCGACGCTCGACTTCCGTTCTCCGCTAGCTACATTCCTGCGCCTAGGCACGCGTCAATCGCTGCAGACCCGCCTTTGCCTCGGGATCGCGCAGGAAGGAGGAAGAGCAACCGGAAGCCAATGGCAGTGCCGTTGCCGGCGACCGCCGATCGGCCGAATCAGGGGAGCGCCTCGCCGTTGCGTCAGCCGCGGTCGGCGTTGCGTCAGCCGCGGTCGACTCGCTACGGCGGCGCGCTCATCGCCTGAGAAAGGCGATCTTCAAAAATTGTTTACAAATTATCCGTACAACGTATGGGCTCACACTTGGCTAAAAAATTCCCCGTTATGTGTTCTACCACCTGAATGCATTTGATTGCCACCTCCACAAAGCTTTTCTGGGTCCCTTTAAGTCACAAAACCTGTAGGGAAAGAATTCTTGTTATTTCCGGTTTGTTTTTACTTCAGCCCTCAAAAAGAAACAAAACAACAACTTAAGTTTGCTTAAGAATCTGTTTACAAATCTGGTGTCCACACGCCGGGAAACATAAGCGGCACACGGTAGTCATCAACATCTGTTTGCGGTTGTGGACCTCAAGAAAGAAAAAAATTGAAAAAAAAAAATGCAATTCATTCAGACCTGCAGCCAGCATGTTATAGGCAATTCTAGATGTTCAAATTTTTCTGAAGAGGGAAAACGAAACGCGACCTATGAACCTACACGCGGAAAATTGCAGGTGTTCGACGCAGTATAGATAGAGAAAGTGTGAGTCGGGGGCCGAATTCTCTAAAACAACAGCCGTCATTTTAGCGCTCGGCCCCTGGCAGACATTTGGGCGGTCCAATCAGCAGCGCACTTGATCGTTTTCAAATGAGCGCTCTGTTATTAAATCGAAAACATTACTTAACTACATTGGTCGAAAATCCGGCGTTAATAAAACCCGAACTGCCCGAACAATGGTACATAACATGGCATACTGCTCAAAGGATATAAAACAAGTCAACGAATTCTAAGCATAGCCACGCACACAATACCGGCATATCCGTTCGGCAATTCAACACTGATGCTTTTGCACTCACCCTGTCATCAGTTTTTCCTCGTCTAAGTTAGGTGTCGTAGAAGTTCTGGGCTTTATTGAGTGAAATACCAAAATTTGTGTCTTAAGGATGACGTATGTTCAGGTTTAGCACTAATTCCTTCTCCCCCAACAGTGCATTGCTTGTAATGCATAGCACAAATGTCACTGCTGCAATGCAGCTTACTAGCATTTAGGATTAAAGATATATCAGTTGGAGGTGAAGAGGTGCTTAGCTAAGGCACGAATACTTGCCTCGCGCAGGAAGCCAGTGCTCATGTCTTAGCCAATCACAGCTGCTGCGCTCTCAGTCAAATTACCTTGGTTTGTGCCGTAAAGCTTCATTTAAGTAAAAAAAGGAAACCCCTGGAAGCTTCTTGCATTTTATATCAGGCGACCTAGTTAGATCGATAACACTATACGTATACATGGTGTTAACGTGCGGGCCTGAAATATAGCGTCGGAAAGCATAAACAGAAGTGCCTCCATCCAAAATCCCTTTTCAATTATATCTTAGCGTTATTTCCTGATATGTACGGAAACCGTTGTGTAAATCTGGCCGCAGGCGTCAAACGATCCGGGCGATGTTTATAATTGAACAATCACGTGCCATCCAGCCCAAACAAAATAGTGATAGCGGTATTGTTTTCTTTTCGTTTTTTTTTTTTTTTTTTTTGGCGAGGGGAATTGGCCATAGAAATAGGCGGAAAAATAGCAATACTAAGCAACTTACAGCGCACAGCCCAGGGTTCGAAGTTGCGTATGCCCTTCATCAGCTTGAGCAATCCCAAACTGCAGCTGGTCGACAAATCGCCCTCGAGAAGTCTTCTTCGGATGTCAGGTGAGCCGTTGTCCACCAAGTTGGCCAGAGTCTTCTTAATCGCGTCGACCATGGTTTCGCCTTCCTTCGGCGCATCGGCTGTCTTCGCCCGGCAAAAGGCAACGGTGAATGCACTAAGAACAATGCAAATTCCCACTAGGCGTGACATTTTCATCCAGGTAAGAAATATAACAGTGGTGGTTACTACGTTACAGCGGTGCAGTCAACGCTATGAGGGCGCAAAGCCGGGAGGCGGCGGGACTAGAACGCCCCTATTCGCAGACGAACTGCCAAGACAATCACGCAGCTGCCGCGCCTGAAATCAACCAGCGAGTGTCTGCAAGGTACAAGGTTAAGGTGCCTAGCGTTCAGTTGAAGTCTCTCACTAAAATTATCTCAACATGGCCCGGTCGTACGACGTCAGAGTAGGGTACCCGTCCAACGTCGAAAAACAACCAAAACACACAGGCGTCCTTGGTTTGTCCCCTCCTTTCGTCCATGCCGTGTCATTACGTTCTGGTTCAAGGCAGTTCACGCAAATATAGTTGAGGTTCCTCAAAAACCAATGAGGGAGAAGCTGACGAGGCGGAGCGGTGTACGCTCGCGAGTTTTCTATCGGTACACAGCTATTATCAAGCACCGGAGTTTGGCTAGGCGCCAGAAGTTTCCTGAAAGCCATGTCTTCATCTCGCAGTGAGGAGTCATTGAACAGCTACGAGGAAAGTTCGCTCCATGCAAAGCACCGGCTTTTCACCGTACGTAACAGCTTTCTATGGATCAGCTTTGTAACGTTCGCACGATTTACACTAAACAAATACTGCGCATACGGCAGAGCGCGATCCTCATCGCTACGTTTTTAGCTTCTATCGCAACTTCCGTCTCTAAGGGACGGTGCGCCTCATCTTGTTTTCAGAACTCTGCCTGTCGCGATTGATCTCATTTCTCGGCGCTTTAATCGATAAAAAAAGAGGCAATATAAAAAGGGGTTGCTGACGGTGACGTTTTAAATAAAAATGAAAAGGTCGATGTCCTTTCACACTATGGAGGAGGGCCTTAAAGGCCAGCTATCCCTAATGAAAAAAATACACTAGTACACTAACGTTCCGCTGAAACTTTTGGATTGCTTCGTCAAAGGAAGAAAGGAAAACGGAAACGTCGGAACCTAAAAATGTATAGGTTAAAACTCAGAAGAAAATGTAGCCAACAGGGCGACGTTATAAATCTTCGGTTTGAAAATTGATTCTCGTTCTCTCCGTACTTAGCAGGGTATGAAAAATCCTGCTAAGTACGGAAAGAACAAGAATCAATTTTCAAACCGAAGATTTATTTGTTCTATTTTGAACTAAATGTTTAATTAGATAGATGAAAAACCATGTATATAGCAAAAAAATAGAAAAGATGACCAGGCCCGCAAATTGTTCCTTTTAAATAGTAATAAAACCTTCCTGGGGAAGGGGTCATAATAAATTATCTGAAGCTACAACCAAACAACCTGGTTATACAGGCCTACCTAAGCATTTAAATAAAGGGCAATATCTACACGTATACGTCTAACATAAAACTGTATGTACAGAATAAAAATACACGAAGATGACTGCATGACATTCAGCATACGTTTTTTGTGTACTGGGGAAGTGCACTGGGACAAATAAGGAGAGAGGTCAAGCAGGGAACGTTACAGCTTCAAAAAACATTGACATCTAGCACTTTTGATGAGTTGTTAATGCGAAATATTTAATGTCCGGTTTTATGCCACTATGCGCTCCTTCGAGTTTTTCGTTGCGAGTAATGTTCACTCTTGGCTCGTTTGGCTGCACTGTCTCGTTCCCTTGTTACTCTGTCCGCGGTGTACTTGCATGGAAGGCCAAGACGCATGCTTAGGCGTTGCCTTAGCAATGGAGGCAGGCGCTTCTGTCTTTATTTCTAAAGCACAGGCACATGCTGTGGACTGGTTCGTAGACAATGGGAACTCAGGAAAAGCCTGCTGACATTTGAAGCTTTCACTTTAGAAAGTGGCTATGCCCGCTTCAAACTGTAGCACCGTGCCTACTGACTACGACTACGTTTGCGTAGCCAATTATTGACACGGGTTATTGGTGAAAAATGCGGCAAGGGGGTGTCTGACAGTTTAGAAAAAAGTACGCCATCGTCATATGACCCACGCTTTTAATTATGCAAGCAGCTTGAAATGAAAGTAGATGAGTGCGTACTACATCTTATACTAAGGGTGAAAGTTGGGTCGAAAGTTGGGCGCCGACAATGTAAACAGACCATTCACCGAACACTCACGCACACACACAAATTATATATATATATATATATATATATATATATATATATATATATATATATATATATATATATATATATATATATATATATATATACTATAAGCTTGGTTGTGTTCACTGCAGGAAGAATGCCTAAAAGATCTCCAGCCTCGTCTATAGAGTGCTAGCTGAGTCCGTTTTACGCCCGAATTTCCGGAGCTCGTCCCTCCATCAAGTCCTCAGCTGACCCCTATTGTGTGTACGGTCTGGGGGCACCCACTCAGTTAAACGGATGGCCCACCTGTTGTCCCCCAGGCGCATGACGTGACCCACCCATGCCCATTTCCTTCGCTTAATTAGAGGTAGAATGTCCCCCAACTTAGACAGTTCTCTAATCAACACAGCTGTTTTCTTGTCCCTGAGCGTGACCCGTAGCATTCTCCTTTCCATAGCCCGTTGGGCTGATCTAAGTTTCCTTTCAGGTCATTTAGTGAGACCCCAAATTTCGGCACCGTCCGTCATTACTGGAAGGCCACATTGATTAAATACCAACGTTTTGAGGGACAGAGGAAGCTTACTAGATATGATACCTCAATTCTTACCGAACATGGTCAACCCAGTGGTAATACTACGGGTAATTTCCTTTTCATGAGTAATATGTATGAGTCGTTGGCTAGTTCTGTGGCAACTGCGGCATCAATATTTTTCTAAGCTGGATGGGCAATCCCAACAATAACCTTGAGTGTGCTGCCTAGGAGGAAAATTCTGAAAGAAGGAACACTGTATGCTGTCCTTGTGAATACGTAATTGCCTTAGTATTTATTGGTATTCAGCTGGCTTTCATACCCCGAGAAGCTGTAAATATACCGCGTAGACATGTTTTCAGCGTGCGGTGGAATCCCTTAATTTTTATTTTGTCTCTTGGATTATGTAAGCTTTATTTCACTGAGTGCACGTGCTGTAAATTTACCGTGAAAGTAAACCTTATATTTTCGGTGAAATCCCCTTTCGGAAAAAGAAAAAGGTTATTAGTTGTGTTCACTTAGAGCGTTAGTTCCTGAGAGTGCCAAGCAAAGCAGCTCCTATAGATGGTTCTGTCTAAACAATTCAAGCGAAGTGGTTAATAAACTGCTAATGCAACTGAATTTAATCAAAGAGTAACGAATTTTGCACTCAACATCATACATAAATCTTGCTATCTCCGGTTTTTCTATTGGATTACTGCGTATGTCCTTCGAGCCTACCGTCAATACCTGCTTTCTTATAGATGCCGTTATGTAAATTTTCAAAGCCCGAGAGTTACTTTTTGTGCGATTCAAATCTATTTTCCTGCGATCTCATCCGTTTGAAGAAAGATCCCGTCTTTCTTGTAGAAGGAAGGGATCCCAGAGGCTGCTTCTGGCGCATTGGCGATGGAAAATAGCGTCAGGATACGTCCTGCGACAGGAATTCGCGTGCGCCATGGGCGCGCAGTGGGCCGGGCTGCCGAAGCATCGGCTTCGGTATACGGGCGCGCCGTGACGTGGGTGACGTCAAATCACGTAACGGGCAGGCCTAGAGACAAAATTTTTAAAGACGATAGTCTTTCTTGGGCTACTTAAACCCAGAAATTTTGGTCTGTCTGTATGTCTGTCCGTCTGTCTGTCTGTGACTCGATTCAGCCACCCGGCCAAAGCAAAACAATGCCTGCGCAATAGTCTTATACAGTCACAGCTAAATCTACCCGTCTATGTCCGGTGTAATGTTTATACTTATCAACATTGTTGAAGAAGAACAAGACATTACGCAAATATGAGACAACAAATCAATACAGAAGTGATATTTACAGTGTTCCTTTATACAAAAATCAAACATGCTTGACTTTTGCGAAATTAAATACTTCATCAACTGCAGAAAAAGAATTCACTCGGCCGTCGGCTGCTGTCGCCCGCGCCACTATAGCTTCTGGTGCCATTTTAAGAAATCAACCGGCAACAGTTACGCAAGGTTCCACTAGATTGGTTCCACGTTCTGCTTGCAACGCACGTGGAGTAGGGAAACGCGGTTCTATAAACATGGAAGTAGGGCGCCTCGATTAACGCGCGTCTTCGCCGTACGGCAGCGTTCGCATCGAGACACCCGGTTGGGAACAGTGGAACGCGGGAAATTTAAAATGATTTAAGCAAACCTTTGGCGTCTTTACCTTGGGAGGAGCGCGACGCAAGAGGAGCAACATGAGAGGTGAGCGGGAAAGCGAAGGGAGACATTCACTTCGCAAAAGCCGATAAAGACTATTGTCTTTTGACGGCATTTGCAACGAAAGGAGCAGATACGCGGCCAATTTTTTAATTCGTAGACTGAAACTGGATTAGCGGTTTTATGCAAGGGCGAGTTATACGCGCAAAAATACGGAAGTGCACCACTTCAACGCCCCTGTACAATCAGCACTTGAAGTGCAGGTCGCGCTAACCTCCCTACCCCCTCCCCCCCCCCTCCAAAAAAAGGAAATAAATAAAAATAAAAAAACAGCCGCTTTAAACACACTTGCAGGTCGCACAGACCTCCCCACGTCTCCTAAATAGCCGTAACAAGATAACCATTCCCGAACCCAGCTTTAGACCCGGTTTCAAAGCCAATTTCCGGTCCGCGCTTCCAGGCTTTTGTTCACACGGTCGGGGTGAGACGAAATCACTTGGGCGAAAAGGCACATTGCCCCAGAGTTCCTATCTCGAGATGGCATCGTACCAAAAGGGTGGTGTGACGATTTGGCCTATGACGAGTTCTCAGTTGACGAGTGGACTAGTGACGAGTGGGCTTGTTCCCGCCCGGCATAATCATTTTTATTCAGCCTCGAAATAAGCCAGGCCGATGCGATAGAGACCTTGTTACCTTGATTCAGTATTATGGGGAGATACCGTCGCCGTCGTGTTTTTTTTTTTTTTTTTTCAACCATGTCTTGTATCAACAGGCAGTGCTCGGCATACTCATTTTATTCAGCAGCGAAACAAGCCAGGGCTATGCGACAAATACTGAGCCTGGCATGCGCCGCGAATGCAGCGCGCAAAACTAACGAGCAGACAGCCTCGGACGGTGGTTTAGCGATTCACCTCACTCGGTTGTCGCAACTCAACGAATTGTATAAAGCATTCCTCGTGCTCATTTGTTGGGGTGCAACTGCAAAGCGACTGCGCTTCACAAGGCTACAGCAACGCTCTCGGCTCACAGCCGAGGGTGCGACCACGGCAAAGGTGAAAATTATAGAATGCCGCGAAAGGGTGGTCTCCTGCACAAACAAAATACCGCGCGCATTCCGCCACCGCGATACGCACGTGTACACCGCCATCTGCTTTGGGAGCCGTCAGACTGACCTTGCTCGTTCATTTCTGGCCATATATCTTGTTAGAATTGAAGGACAGTCGCCGCTTTCTGTAAAAGACGTGAGACGGTCCGCGTTTTCAGTCGGAGAACTTGCACTGTCGCATTACAGTGAACTAGAACACTGTAGTCGCATTATGAGGGAGACGCTGCAATTTTGGAAGCTGCCTTCTCGCTGCGCCGAGATCTTGCGGGGGCGGCTTGCATACGGCCACTTATAGTCGCGCTCTTGCTACAGTTCTCCAGGAGGTTTCTAGAGCACTGTACTTCTAGCCGTTGCGTGCGCACTCACGCATCCCCGTAGCGGGCACGTAGCGTATACAACACATGCGCAGTCGCCGCATTTCGGGGGCGTGCGCCCGCCTGACATACGCCCAACTAAACGTGTCTTTGGGTCTCAGTTTTATTACAGTGAACTAGAATGCGTTCATTGCGGTAAAGCATCCCCGGTAAACTGAATAGAAACCCCCAATGTCGCTACGGACGTTGCTTTCCGATCGATACTGGAGAGGATGCAGTACGGAGGATGCAGCATCCGCTTGCCACAAGACGTTCGGGTTTGAGTGCCGGCACATGCGATTATTTCGCCTTTTTTACATATGAATACAACCCGTATAAAATGTGTCTCAAACCGGTATTGAGGTTCTTGTGATAGTTCACGCAGGCTTTAATGTTGAAAGAAACAAGCTGTCTTGGCTGCACATCCACAGGTGCTGCGTGTTTTGTGTGAAGCCCTCGACCATGCCTCACTCAAAGCCACAAATTATCCCAGCCTCACCATTAGGGGACCGTATAGCTAATAAAAGCTTGAGGGGTAGCCGGTTTGGGGACTGAATGTAAAAAGAAATTATACAGAGAGTTTTCACTCCATCAGTCGTATCAGTGGTTTGCGAAGTGCGCGGCAGGGCAGGGCGCGACACGTTGGACCGAAACGTCCCGGTTCAGTGCCGTCAGGTGTGTGCAGCTGGTAGGATATATTGCGCAGCGGGCAATACTGCATCAAAAACTGCATGAGCCCGCATGTGAATTGGTTGTAAGCGCTTGCAGTTGGGCATTTTATGAGAGACGCTACACACGTGCCTGCGTAATCGACTTGGAAACACAACAAGAACATTCAGGAAACCGTTCGATGGGTGCATGTATCCTTTTTCTTGTTGGCTTTTGGCGGCTCCACCTCTGCCGCCCAACTGCGACGTGCAATTGAATACCAAGTGGCTGCGTCCTTGAGCCGTACTCTGGTAGAAGCTGCTGGTTTATCAGCATAATAAATTCATTTAAACAATATTACGTCATTAAGGTCATGTAGCGGCTGTTTGCCGGCTTTACTTCAGTTGCACCAATGAACGCTTTTCGATAGCCACTGCAAGAATAAAGCCACAAAACAAAGCAGAAACGGAACGCGTATTTGGTGCGATGAGCAAATGACGCAGTGCCGCTCCGTGCTGGCGATATCTATAGCTTTCGCGGTGCTTCCAGGCGCGAAGTAAACAGAAAAAACGTTTATCGAAAGTGTTGCAGGGACCCTTCAGCAGTGCCGCAATAGTCTTGATCCACTGCTGAAACGTTCGTGCGGTTCGGCTTCTGTGGCCTGGCGGGAAGCGTCGCCGCTTTTACAGCCCAAGTAATAGGTTCTAAACCCAGCAGATTTACGCGGTTTTTAAAGCAAAGCTTTTTACCTCTACCCCCCAAGGGTTCTTTCGCGACCGTTGGTGTCACCAGAAAACTCCAGAGAACAAATAAAAGAATACTGGCACCGCCGGGAATCGAACCTGGAACAAATAGACTAACAAAGCGAGAGCCCGTTGTCTTACCGATTTAGCTACGAGCCCACGCGAAGACTGGGAAGAAAGGTGGTGTACTCACCAAGCACATCTACGGGTTTACCCTCTGCGTTCTCGCTGAATGCCACTTGAAAGCGTTACGCGACCACTCACGCCCATCTAGTGGCCCTGTGCGCACCTTTCTCATGGGATTAGAGTTTAAAAAATTCAAGGAAGCTTACACCAATGCATGGCATCTCACTTCTAGTAAGCCAATGTGCTAGAGCCTGTGGCCTCCAGTGTTCACGTAAACACTTACAGCTCCTTGTCGTCCGCCCTCACGCCAAATCAAGGAATACATTCAAATACTCCTTGATGGCCAGGCCATCACTCCAAGCCCCAGCATCAAGATCCTGAGCCCACATCTCGAGGCTAACACCAAGAGTGACGTCTCCTTGCAGCGCCTCAAAAACAGCATTAATCAAATCATACACATGATCAGGCGAGTTGCCACCAAGAAGCTAGGCCTAAAGGAATCCGGTACCTTTCGATTAACTGAAGCTTTTGTCCTCTCGAGAGTTACTTATGTCAACCCCCTGTCTTCTCGACAAGGAAGGCATAGAGATGCTTTATATAATGATTGGAATACTGTCGAGCAGGCCATTCGTCTTCTCATGAGTGCGTCCACACAGAGGCTGCTAGCACGGGGCTACACAACACGGTGGAAGAGCTGATAGAAGGCCATCTTTCCAACCAGAAGGTCCGGCCATTGTTCTTCTCATGAGTGCGTCCACACAGAGGCTGCTAGCACGGGGCTACACAACACGGTAAAAGAGCTGATAGAAGGCCATCTTTCCAACCAGAAGGTCCGACTCAGAACTGCGATGGGTAACCGCATGCTTCACCAGATTGGCTGGGCAGCCCAGAATATCACTCCGCTTGACGTACTCCCAGACTCTTGGCGACTAAAACTAAAGGTGCTCCTTTTGCTTAGAAATATGAACCCCTCACATGACGAGGGTCACCGAAAAGCACTGGCTCAAGCGCTAACCACCACCCTCGGTGGGGATCATGCAGTTATCTACACAGACACCTCCAAACATCGAGGGCAGCAATACGCCATCATCGTGGCTACCTCCAGAACCAACCTCCTTGCGTGTACCTCGCTTAGGACCCAAGAAATGGCGGCAGCAGAAGAGGCAGCCATCACCTTGGCTCTCGCTCAACCAGGGGTTCGGAGGGTAGTCATCGATTCCCAGCAAGCCTACTGGAATTACCAGTAGGGTTTGGTGTCCTAACCTGCCCTGTGCGTGCACAAAAACCACTCCCCAAACGGTTCCATTCAGCTCATCTGGGCATCCGCTCACGCTTCAATGGAGGGCAACAAATACGTCCACCCAACAAGCCTGCGCTTTTACCTCCCGTGCTATGGAGCTGCCCGAGGACAGTCACCAGCTTGTCACGTTCAGGGAGATAACCCAGCCTTATCGCCTTCTGAGTCAGACCGTACCTTCGCCTTACCCTGCCCTTTCCAGAGAACAACAAACTACCCTACGCCTCATACATGTCGGGGCTCCTTCCCACAACCTACGCGTCTTCACTTCATGTATCCGAATAGCTACGACGCTGAATGTAAATTTTGCTCAGAAGTAGGAACACTCCGCCCCGTAATCTGGGTGTGCGACTTTAGCCGTGAGCACCCTCCTCTCCTTCCGTCAACTACCCAACAAGAGCAATAAGAGATACTGCTGTCCAGGCCCTCTCTACCTACCCAGCTTCAGCGGGTGTACAGAACACAGGCCGCGCGGACTGCATATGGGCTCCACAGAAGAATCACTCCCCAGGGCTGCACTCTGGGCAGTTCAGAAATCTGAACAGAAGTATTTCTTCCTCCTCCTCCTTCTCTGCCCCAAATCTCGTCGCCTCCGTCCGCGGCGCAGAGACGGAGAAGACAGATCGTCTAACACCGGGTTGGAGCTTACTTTACTTTTATAAAAAAAGTTTCCACTCTTGAGCTACACCAATACAACTCAACCAAACACCGTTCAGGCTTCATGCATTGATTTAACCTTAACAAGAATATCTCTATGAAGTAATAAATGGTGTGGTTAAGTGCATTTCACTTCTCTCTGGTTTTGCTATTTGTAGAGCGATGTGAGGGAATTTAAGTTACGTCACATGGGTAATTGTTATGGGTGCCGTTTACAGCTTTGCTTTCCAACCACATTCACGGGGTGGATTGGCGCGATTTTTTTTTCTTTCTCAGAATCTTTTATTGGAAAAATGCACCTTTTATATCAGTTCTACGCATCATTTTCGTAAATAAGAGTGATTTATTATCTTTCACGTCGAAATCTATCATCACATTTAATTAAAGTTCTGCATCGCATGGGTAGTACTCGGTTTGCAGCGACTTGGAAACGAAATGTCGGTGCAGTGGGGCTTGTACTCTACATAACCTTATGATTGCTTTACTAATTTTTTTTTCCGTCGGACATTCCGAAAGGCTTGATCACTATTATGAAAACAGGTGTCGAAGCCACCTCAGCAAGCTGCACCTCCTGCGACCGGAAAATAACTATCGGTACTCATTATGACAGGCGAAGTGAGGGCCTCTTCAATCCCTTTTTCTGGAAAAAAATAGAATACCCCTGCAGCTTACGCAAGCACCTGTTCAGCTTGGTGAGTATGTGTCTTTACAATACAATAAATTGATGGGAAGGGTGGGGGGGATTCTTTCCGAGGTCGCACGAGCCTCTAGATGGTGTAGGAAGAGATGAGTATTCTAAAAAGTTTGTGCGCTGCACCTCTTCTGCAGCTAAACAGTGGGCGTTACCCGACGTCATCCATTCTGCTTTCGGAAACGAGAAAAGACGAAGGTTAGAAATCACTGATAAAACGTAGGCCACTCGAACTGAAAGCCGTTCAGATGAAGCCTTGTGGGCATTTCTTTCGGATCACAAAGTTCATGATTAAAACAGCAGGAAATTCTCTCGGGTACAGCAAACTAAACACTAACGCCCCTTCGTCAAATGACGACGATGGTTGAAACGCCTAGTTTTCGCGTGAGGGATGCGTTCGCTATCGTTGGGGTTGTAGGGGTCCGCAGAGTTTGGTCACAAAGCGGTCGCCATCAGTGAAACCAAGAAAGCTTCGCATTAAATCCAAACTGCTTCGACCGTGTCGGAATGAAGCAATCGATAGACGTTGGCTTCTAAGTCGAGGGACCCAAGGTCGATTCCGACCGCACGAAGCGTTTTTCTTCCTTGACGCGCCTGATCTGCCCTTGCTTATCACCGTCATCGTTCTGTGAAAACCACTGTGTAAAATTGGCTTTACTGCCGTGAGTTTTCATAATGGGACGGTCGCCATAAGTGAGGCATAGAAAGGTTCGCTTTAAGGTATTCCAGGGGCCCTATTTTCGACTGCACAAATTCTCAGGGAAACTGGGAATTTACCAGAAGTCCTTTCTGATTGGTTTTCAGTTTTGTTCACGTGCTTTAGGTGGACAAAGCGTTGGTGTATGCCTTCGTCATTTTGACGTTTTATGACGTTTACGGGCACGAGTTCTGAAGTTTTCCTTACTTCTCTTCACTGAAGGCGCATAATTCTTTTCCGGCAATGAAAAACTAGACTAAATTCACCGGACATGACAGCGTAGGCCTGTCTTTGCTATTCAACAACAATACTGCTTGTAATACACGCCCTCTCTGTGATTGGCTGAGAAGGCGTGCCATAATTTAAAGAGTTGGCGGGAACGATCACGTCACACATTGGCAACTTCAGCCTGCGTAAAAGTGACGTAGTATTACGCAACAGCTTGAAAATGGCGGCTGCTTTTGCCGCGAAATAGGGCAAAAAAATTACACCATCTTTCCCGTAGGGGAACCTTGAGTAGTATGCAAAGCAGCCATGGGGTCCATTCAAGTACCCATTAGTTTTCAGTTCGTCGTTTCCGTTAGGTTGAGGTACGTAGCTACCTTATATTTAGAGTTTCGTTTTCATGGTATCTACCACACTTTTCACTTACCAGAACTACGAAATGGGAAATTGCGTTGAGCCCCTGGCTGTTTCGCATACTACTCAGGGTTCCCCTACGGGAAGATGGTGTAATTTTATTGGAGGGGGGTGGGGCTATGTCCCTCCCTTGTCGTTGTTGCGCCGTCCACACCCCCACTGCGCATTCTCGGCTTGCTGAACGCCCGGTGGTGTCTTACCCTTTAATGGCTCCTGGAGCGACAGTGTTACCGGTGTCTTCCTGGGCCGGCCCGAGATGAGCCGAGCATGCGCAGTGGGGGTGTGGACGGCGCCACAACAAGGGAGGGACATAGCCCAGACCATGAGATGCTGGAGTGACAGTGTTGCCGGTGTCTTCCTGGGCCGGGGGATGGATGCACGACGGACAACGGATGACGGAGCCGAAAGCAAGAGATGCGTTGCATCTAAAAATTTCACCGACCTTCGGCGCCGCGAAATGTCCGTGAATTTGCAGCAGGTGCAGTTTCGCATGACGCGCGGTTTTCTACCGCATGTTTTCTACCGAGAGAAATATAGTTCGGACTGTTTCCAAGTCAGCAATCCCGGATCATACAAATAACGTGCAGCATCTTTCTTTTATGCTGGGCAATAAAATAAAAATTATTTGTTTTGCGTAACCGCAACATAAAAGGGCAGTACACGCCTCTCCATGACAAAGAGAACTCAATGCATAGTATTTGTCCACACTCATCCGAGTAAGCTGCGGGATCACATGATCGAACTCAACACAAAAATAACAAAGAAAAGTGACTCGTTGGTTTATTACAGCGCTTATTGAAGTCGAACTTGACGAATGAGTGGATCGGCGATATCGGTGCGCGCCGCGGTTATCAGCGTAGCGCCTCGCTGCTCTTATGTGTCATACAAGCGATGGTCGCGGCCGTCTTTTTCTGTGATCACGCCATGAACGTGTAACATAGCAGCAGACACTAACGTGGCTATAGTGAACTAGAATAGCTAGTTCACTATAGCATGGTGGCGGCAGCGGCCGGAAATGTGATAACGCAACAAATATGCATGGAACCAGAGAGCTCAACCAGGCTACTAAAAGCGATTGTAACAAAAATAAATAGTTACGGTGAAAAAGGTTGTGTGATGTGCTTTAGCTCAACATCCCCCTTTCGCTCGCTTTTGGATCAACGTTACTCGATCGCCTTGTGTTGCTGACGCCAATTTTGACCTGCAGAAATGTGTTTCTCTTGCCAGCCTCGGTATACCGTCTTAATTTTTATAGTACATGCCAAGTGTTTTTACATCTTTTATACGCAATATTTGATAACATGGTTGTGATCGTTATGAGTGAAGCGTCAAATTACACTGCAAGTCGTCAGAGCTATACGTGCACACGTCACGGATTGCTTACGTTGTGCTTCCGCAAAAAAACATGGCGAATTGCCTGGGAATTTGTGCAGTCGAGACTAGGGACCCAGTTCACTGTACTTCGAACGCTTCATAGGTGGATGGCTTGCGAGCAGTATGGAAAATTTGGGATGAGGGAGAGAATGCAATCATTGGCCATACCTTCTCACGCCACCCCTAGGCGCTGGGACAAAAACATAACCTATCTTATATCAGCGCCTTTTCCTACTAAATATAATGCGATAACAGTCGGGGGTCTGTACTCTCTCAGAGCTTTAACTTGCGTTAATCTATTAAAACGAACTAACCTGAAAAAAAAAACGAAATAACGAAATTCGAAACCGCGGAAATTATTGACGGAACTACGCAATTTTCCCCCCAATTTCAACCTCCGAGTCTGTGTGACTATGTGCCCATGGCTCATATCCATCAAACAATCGCGTGTGCTCGTCGCCGGAGTTTCAGGAATCCAACTCCGGCCGCTCTGCTTCTGAGTGGGAATCATACGCTTGCGCCACGAGCCCATTTTTTTTTCTTCATCACACGAAGCTAAAAGCGCACCCCCGAAAGACATATTTAATGAGCTATAGAGCAAACTAGTTAACTCGTGTCAGTACCGCATTCGTGTCAGTACCGCATTTAGAGCAAACAAGTTAACTCGTGTAAGTACCCCGGAGGCGTGAAGTGAAGTTCGTCATGGCATGTAGATTTTGGCGAAGTTGGGAATGGGAACACAGAAAAACATACTGTGCTTGCTTCAGACCCATGCCCACTGACGAATGCAGCATGATACATGTCCAGAGGGGCGATTGACTGTGCTCAGTCCCAGCAAGTGGGTTCGATTCCCACCCGCGGCGGTTGCTTTTTAGATGGTCCTTAAAAGCAAGAACGCCCGTGTGTAGAGTGTAGAAAGAGAGGACGCAGAAGTACAAAAGTAAGAAGTATCAGCAGCTCGAAACGGGGGCCTCTTGGCTGTCTTCTCTTCACCCGACCAGGTGCAACAGAGATTTCAGCGAACGTTAAATATCCCCAACCCAGGTGGTCCAAATTAATCCGTAGCAGTGCACTACGGCGGGCCTCGAAGCCGACAAGTAGCTTCGGCGCGTTAAACCCCCGGCTGCGTATTTATTCTTCAGCCTTTGACTTTCGAGAAAGCACGTTCCGCTGGAGGGCAGAAAATTGGACCCCTTATAGGAAGAGAAACACATTAGCGACTTGTGGATTTTTGTACTAGAGCCTTGGCATCAAAAACAGCCAGTTCCTAACGATATAACATTTGTAGAAGGAACACCGTTCCTACACTCTTAGCCAAAATGGGAGAAAATAAGACTAACTGCAGCAATTACGCCTCGCGAGGAACATTTAGTCCCCAAAAGACCAAACGCACCAAGATTAGGGCCGTGTGCAAAATGAAGGGACCAAACGTTGGTCCCTCGACGCGAATGGGACCAACGGAAAGACTAACAGCGCCCTTTGCTCCCGCAACGTTGCTGTTGCTCCCCCTGGAGGGGGCCCTCCGACTACTTGTTCGGCGGCCAGCGGGGACGGACGTGCGAAAGGTGAGCTGCGGCGGCGACCGCTTTTCCCCATTTGCCCTTTTTTTGAAGTTCGTGAGCTTGCATCGTAGCGTCATAGTGCAAGCTATTTTTTAAAACCAACCCCAGTCGATTCGCTGTGCGTTACTGCCGACGGCGACCTAATTTTTATTTGTTTCGGTCAATATTTCCCCAATTTTTTGCTTAACCCTAAAATAGTAAAAATGCAATTTCTCTTTAAACAAGTGGCCCAACCGCATAAATAACCGTCGCAGCAGGAGCAGCGTACAAAAAGGAAGCTAACCGCTAACTTCTTTTCTGTTGAAATTGCAGTTTTAATACATTTATAGCCAGAAATGTCAAAGCGTGGTTAACACGTGGCCGAGAATCTTGAAGGGCTCTAACTTTTTAGGCAAACATATGAACACTAAAATAACAACATGGTGCTGTTAGGACACAAGAATTACTCGCAGACATATTAAATTTTAAATGAAAACGTGATATTTTAAGCAGGAAAATTACAAGAAGTCTGGCAGAACGCCGGAACTGCAACGGACGCGTACACTCTGAGGCTGAGTAGGGCAAAAATAGTTGCACCCTCGTAACCGCAACTACGTCCAGAATAAAACTAGACAAAAACTGTTGAAATCTGATGTAAATTGGCTGAGTAAGGCATTTTTTTCCATAATTTGCGGAACCCGAACTTGTAATCTGCCGGACCACAGCAGAACGGCAAAATGAAGTCTTCCTCGAAGGCGCGGTCTGACCGCCGTAATAAAAATCCTCTAACAAAATCGTAGAATCTTTATGTATCTCACGGCAAGGTTTTTTTTTTTTTTTTGGAGAATACAGTGTCATCTAATGGCCCCTTTTCCAGTACTGGCCCTCCTTGTGGCCGCCACGGCGAACCTAACTGGCAGTAACGCCCCCCCCCCCCAAAAAAAAAAAAAAAAATTGTTTGGCTTTCGGGGAACTCGTTCACGAAACATTCTCGTCCTGCAGTCCTTCCCGCACTCACCCGTCACCCGTGCCTTTCACATGAATTTCACAGTAGCAGGCGCACGCTCGCGTGACTCATCTAACGTGGCCGAAAGCTTCCTTCACTTTTTTTCATTTTCGTTGCTCCCTCACTGGTGCAGCGAAGCGCTCGCAGCGTGGTCAGCCTCAAACATTTTTGCCCCTTTTCTTTGAAAGCCTTTTTTTGTGTGCACGTACGAACTCACTGTGAACTGTCCGCAAAGAGGAAATAAAAACGTGCAGCCATAGCCACTCCCCATGCAGAAAGCTGAGAGGACGCCGTTTTGTTTGTTTCGCCCGAGGCTATTTCTTAAACATTGTTAAATTTATTAAACATTGAGAAAATTTGGCTCTTAATACATTTTCGAAATAAAAACGTATTCTTCGACACCGATATCACAGCCAGAAATCAATAATGACCTTGTTCTATACAAACCCGCACCATCAGCGCAGGAAAGGAGGTTTTCTTCCAATAAATAAATATTCCTTCTTGTTTTCTTTTTATTTTTGATTGCAGTCAAACCATTTTGATTTAGAGCTGGTGCTGACAGGAAGCGTCTCTTTCCCTACATGTCTTGTGAAATAGAGGGAAGAGGCCCTTGTTTTGTGCTACGTAAGCCTCTGAGAATGATAGCGAACCTGCATGCGAGAAATGAGCAATCTTTCTATTTTCTGTTGCCCTTATACAGTGGTTCAATGCGTTGAGTGAGGGAGCATGAGTCCCCAGGTTCTATTGCTGGTTTGAGTGGCGTCTTTTCTGCTGGAGTCGGAAAAACAACAATGTCTGAGTTTCGCTTGTTAACTACCGTGGCCATGGTCTTAATTAATCCGTAGTTTTATACTCAGTGCAATTCACAGGCCACATTTGGCTGCACTACATAAAGCGTTGATTTTGCTTCTTTTTGCTTTTTGAGGTACTTTTTACGGATGCTTGTTAGGGCTGCTGAATAACACTTGTTTTGTTGCCCTATCTATTTCCTGCAGGAGCGTGACGACATACGCCCATTGCCGACAGCGTCACGGAGGATGGCTGTCTCCTCTCAACGGACAAGTACCTCAAGACAAGTGGAGCACGCTTGCGCCAAGGACAGCAGCCATGTATACCCGGAATAGCCCAATACTGGGCGCATCGCCTCAATAAGGTGTGCCGTACAGGCCTTCGAAATAGAGACTCCAACGTCAAGATTAGAGTACGGTTTACTTTTGTTGTGTATGTTCCTCACACAGTGTTGCAATAAAAAGCTTGAAAGTAACATTTTCTTTGTCGTGAGTACTTTGTCGTGAACAAGTGGCCAAGAAATACTGCTTCTGGTCTCTTGTGTTTACTCCTGTCTTCTGAATTGTCGGTCTAATGGAACGACAGTCACTCATGGAGTACTTGCACGAGCCAGCACATCGTCTTTTAGTATGCACGGTTAATCCAGAGGGGAGCATTTGCAGGGATGAACATTTAGTCTTGAAAGCATCAATTGGTCTAGGAAGAGTAATGGGAAAGATTAACGATTGATACTCAGAGGACCAACGGTTGGTCTCCAGTCGACAAACAGGGGTGACTAACAGTTGATCTGCAAGGGACCAACAGTTAGTCTTTATGGCGGACCAACAGTTGAACCATCAAGGGACTAAGTGTAGAGGGACTAACAGTTGGTACCCTTGCCGTTAGTCCCAAAAAGGACTAATTCTAGTGGCAACGCAGTTAGTCCCCAAAAGGACTAACGCCGATGCCCCGTTAGTCCTTTTTGGCTAAGAGTGTACCGTTCCTTCAAAAACTTAACGAGTTACCGTTACAGTTCCACCGACCCTTAATGGAGCGGTGGCGTTCCTCCGTTCCTCCAAACATAAAACTCCCACCTCCCCTCGCGGGAACCCCTGTGTAGATGCGACGCATAGGCGGAGCGGCGAAGGGACCGCGTTTTATAGCGCGCATAACGTTGAGGGGACTGCGTAAGCCGGTCCCAGTCGATGACGACGTTGGCGTACTTGTAAAGCGGCGTGGACTCTAGGTGTTTGAGCCAAGCGTGGATGTTGCTTTGCCGGAGAAGGGCACACCGGTTATATACGCAGCGCGCCCGAAGGAGAGGAAACCGCGGAAGAGAGAGTACTGCACATGAGCCGGCCCCAGTGCGTCTGCCGCGGCTATGACGCAACGTGCCGCGGCTATGAAGCAACACAATTCAACACAATCCACTTTAATCGAATCCAATCCAAATCCAATCCAATCCAATCCAATCTAGGCCAAGCCAAGCCAAGCCAAGCCAAGTCAAGCCAATCCAATCCACGCCAAGCCAAGTCAAGCCAATCCAATCCAAGCCAATCGAATCGAATCGAATCGAATCCAATCCAATGCCCCTCGCGAGAGAGTGTTCGCTGTGGGAGAGGAGATGGGGTGAGCGGCGTTGAGCGCAGCTGGCGCGGCGAGGAGAATGGGGGAGGGGCGGACAACGCCGACGACGACGACGACGACGACGACGACGCCGGAGGGACAAGGCGAGTGAATCAGATGCTCTGCATTTAAAAAAAGGAACTATTTCCAGGAACGCCGTTCTCTACAACACTGGTATCGCCAAGCTTTTGCCTTTAAAGTAAGGAAGTAGATTTAAGTAAGACGAGGAATTTTCGCTTTTTGTTTCACTTGAGAAGGGAGCAGCTGTAGAAGGGAATTACACCTGCGTTCTCGTCCGCAGCAGCGCTATCGACGCGGTGGTGTACAACGATAAAAATTAATAAAAAACGGAGAATACACGGAGAAGACATTTACTTTAAGAAGCAATACAGCATTCTTGTCAGGGAATACACAGGAAAGAGATATATCTGAAAATAAAAACTGGTTTCAGGATTGGTTCATAGCGTATTTATTTTTTATGACCCTCTCTCGTTGCTCACTCCAAACCAGTAAAGGGAAATCGCGAAGCAAAGTTTTAAGAACACTCTCCGAAATTCACATGACCCTGCGGCACGTGGAAGTTTTGCCGAAGTTTTGCTGGCCGTGAGAGAGTACACATAGTATATACACATGTCTCTGTGTCTGAAGGCATGCTTAAACAATCTAAACCGATTCAACGGCAAGGTGATGAGGGAGGCTAGGGAGAAAGGAAGTCAAGACGACTGCGGTGCCCTGAATTCATGGAATTCTGCATACCCTGAAGAGATGGGTGAATGGGTGGGCGTACGTTTGTGGTACTGCGTACTATATATGTTAGTAAGCACGCCCGAGTCTGTAAAAGCAGCCATATAGAGGGCGATCCGGGGTGTGCTCTGAGAGCTTTGTTTACAAGCTTCCGAATTCATGCGGGACAAACTACGAGTGATGCAGAGTGATCTGTGCGTGAGCACCACAACAACGTGAAAGGGTTCTGTTAGGGTATTCAACCTGTCCTGCGCACCTATATTAGAAAAATGCAAGGTTTTGGCAAGAAAGGCAATCTAGACAACGCCATAGATAATTGAAGCGGAGGAGACTGTGCGATCCAGCAGCGACTGTGTCCGCGGAGCGTCGGACCCGCTCACCGATAATGCGATAGCGTATTTAAACGAAACACGTATGGGTGCTCCGCGATAACGATCGGCTCAACCTTTCGGGTTTTAAAGATGTTTTTTGTGCTTTCACAGGTATATAAAGGTTTTCCTTAGCAATAAACATTCAGATGGAAGAAAGCGCTGCATCCGCGCCCTTGCTTTTCCTTGTCTGGGTTTTTGCGCTAAGCTCATGATTGTTATCGCTTTGTTTGCGACCAAATGTTAAATACATGCAAATTAAAGTAATTCTGAAATGGAAACAAAGATGTCTAGAAAGCAGAACGAATCAAACAACTAAAACGCACGTACAAGAACCAGAAGACGGGCAGCGGTTTCGAAGCAAAGTTTTTTTGTCGCTTATTATTACTGCCAAACACTCGGTATATACTACATCCTCCGAACAATTTAACATCACGTTAATGTCTACCGGTCGATTGGTTAGCGCCTTATCACTGTGGCAACAGCAAAATGGGTTAGGGCACACGCACATGCCTCAAGCCCTGTGCAGCGAGATCATCTTTGGCTGCGCTGCTCCCTTCGAAGCGACAGGCTTCCAATGGTTTACACCTCTGAAGGCCGTTTCAGCTAGCACCCCCCTCACACCACGCACACGCACGGGACTCACAACAGCCCAGGATCAAGCCTGGAGACTAAACCAAACAAATACATATCCACACCGAAGCTGCCTCCACTTGTCCCAAGCTGCCCCATTCTCCACCCCCAAACTGCAATCTCTGCACAGCCCCAGCCACTGTATCCGCGCAATGTGCACAGGTGTGCTCTCAAAATCCATATCCTCAAATCCCCATGGCTGGGCTGCTGAAACAAGAACGGGCATCCTACGACAGGGAGCTCCCTCATGGCAAGGGCCGCCTCGGTCATCGCTGGATTAGCACCGACGGCCACCAACTTCTGTCTGAGGACAAACTGAGTGTAATAAAGTTTATTATCTCTCTCTCTCTTTCACCGTCCGCCAAAGGCTGAACAGTAGCGTCGGCAGCAACCACGCGACACCTTGGGCTCTAATAATTTTAAATTTAGGGTACCTTGTCGGAGGAAATCCGGCGTCGTCGGCGGCGTTGACGTGATTGGAAAATCCCGTGGCGCGTTCTTTAAGCGCCACAGATGACGTGGGAGCAGGAGCGGGAAATTGTCACCGCTCTTAAAGTTTTGATGAGATGCAAGCGGGGCCCGATAATACTGTCGCGTTCAACGTTTAAGGCGAAGCTTAAGAGTATTTTGTATTTTTTGTCTCGGTTGCCACTTCATGTGGACGATGAAATGCTACTAAGCAAGCATTTGTGTTGACAAAAAATACACTGGCGTTAAGTCAAATAGCCCCTTTTTTTATGCGTGCATATGCCGAAGTTTAGAGCGACAAATCGCTTTAGCGAGAAAGACATGGTTAATGTCTTTACGCTTCTTGCGGTCGCTAGCCGCGTTAAAAAAGCGTTTCTGCAAAAGAAAAACTTGGAAGTTAATTCTACTTAAATGCTCCACCCGACCGCACTGGACAACACCCGCAACGCGCATTGGTCGCAATTGATACAGAGCATGGAGAAGGTTCCATTCGTACAGTCTATCCCGTTGGTTCTTCGCGGCTTCTTAGAGATGAGGGGCGGATACGTTATGAAGATTCATCTTTTATAGTCTCGCCATCATATTGCCCCATGTATTTTCGACCCCTTTTAAGTTTGGTATCCGCGGCGCCCAAAATATTGTCAGTATGCGCGATCTATCTAAATTAAAATGAAGAGCGCAACTTTACGCAGCTTGCAACAAAGAGTAATGGAAGGTTGTCACTCCGCGCGTAAAGTATTTTGCGTAAAAAATATCACACACACACACTTCCGACTAGTTTGAATGATGTCTATCAATCTAGTATTCACCCACGGCCTCCGCGATCGGCTGCCGGCGGCGCCGCAACGGCGCGCCGCCGGACGCCGATCGCGGAGGCCGTGGTTTTACCCGGCGGCTTCCCGTACTAGCTGCACGGCGGCGCTACAGGCGCGCTGCTGGGAAATCGCCGATGCATTCGGTTGGTACGCTGCCTTTCGCGCTCTGATTGCGAGCAACCTTGGCATCTGGCGACTCCGGGCCAGAGGACAGGAGCGGCCAACCGAATACGCCATTACTTTTACGTACGCAGATGCTTCACGTACGTAGATCTTTCACGGGTGTCCAGTGCGCATGCTCAGAACAGAAATAATCTGCGTGGGTCTTACGGTCGTACGTGAAGTTCGAATTGTTACGTGAGATTCGAATCAGTGCTTCCAAAAAACAAGGGAATTCAACTTTTGCAGAAAGAAGCTCCCCGCGTAACAGTGAGTGAGAGGAGGGGTAGGTGGGCGCGTGTGGCCAGCTCTGAGTGAGACCGCGATAAAAGGAGGTGACGATAACAACTATTAAGAACTTAACACAAATAAGGTTTTGTGTGCTGGTTTTGAAAGTTTCTGTTTCTATGTTCTTTTCGAATGTTTTCCGATAGGGTCGGAAAATACAGGCTATAGTTGGTAGTTGCGCTTTTGTATGTGTGCATCTTGTGTTCCGCCGTGCTTGGCGAAATTGCGCACTCACTCTTTGAGTCTCTAAGCAGCGTCGTCGTCTCTGGGTCCGCGATGGGCTGTGCTGTGAAGCGGTGCGGGTGCTCGAGCGGGTGAACATCGATGGACGCAAGGTGACAATCAAGTGGTTTCCCGCCCAACGGGGAACGAGGTATCGGAACTCGCCACCAACCACAACGAGACGGCGAACGCAGTCGCGCGAGGATTATGGCCGCGCGGCAGCAGTGGAATCGTCTGCAGAGTGGTGAGACCGAGACGAAGGACAAGTACGATACCTTTCAGGGTATCACAAAATATTATAGAAATAGTAGGAGGGTGCTGGAAACGCCTCACCCCGAGCTAACCAGGGAGGAAGCGTTCACGTTCAGACAGCTGCAGATGAATTCACTGATGACCCCGGTCGTCATGAAGCACATACAGCCAGAACTCTATACGGACGACACGTGCGTGTTGCGTAACAATGCTAGGGCCTCGACCGCCCATTTACTGTGGGACTGTGAAGTGCGACCTAACGAGGCGGCAACCAGGACAGACCTACCGCCGTGGATCAAAGAAGCAGTGCCCAGTTGTGACAAGGATACTCAACTATCAGCCGTCTAGCAGGTCCTGGCGGCCCTCAAAAAGCAGCACCGGAGCGAAAGCTGCGGGGCGACGCCCTTCCTTACGGTGCAGCGGCGTCCAACCCCGTAGCGAGTAGCGAAGAGGTGGTCCGAGTAGGGATGACGTCGGGATCGACGAGTGGCGACGTCCGGGCGCAGTGTACACACTGTGTCTGTTGCAGGCGTTCAACAAAGTTTTTCTTCCTTCCTTCCTTCCGCCGTACTTTATCTTCACCAATGTCAATTTAGCGCAGTGTTCTATAAGAAGTAATTTTTACGTTGTGGTCCTTACGTTAGCTCCGTACGTAGAGTATACCAACATGGCGGCGCCCTGCCCTCCCGCTTCGCAGCGATAACATCTTCGTCGCTAATCCCTCTATTCGATATCGTTTTGTAAGCTGTCGATTTCGGCTTGAAGTTGCCCATTTTTGGCCTCACATAAAGTTTCAAGCGACAAATAGGCTTTGTTTTTTAGATAGAAGGACGATTTTGCAGCTGTTAAGCCTTACAAAGAAACGTTTGTCATCGTCATAGCAACAGTCTCGCGAGATCACGCATGGCTAAGCCGTGTCTGTTCGTAGATGGCGCTAGGCATCCAGCCACCCTGCACGCGGCGTGAGTCGCGTACGTGTCACTATAAGAGTTTCAAACTACATGCGCCTGGACTACGTATACTCTTCACGTTTGCGTACGTGAACCCTGTCCGCACGTGAAACTAAAACTGTCTAATTTTACTCGAGAAAGCACTGCGAACACTCGACGCAACGAAGTATTGCCGCTTAGTTAAACTGGTTCAGAATGGCCGGTTATCGATATGAGCGTGGTGTTTTGCCATGTAAAAAAATGCACTGGCGATTACTATGCTCCCTAATGCGATATTTTGGCGCAGCACGAACAGCTGTCTTTTCGGTCAAGATGAACATCTGCTGCGTCTCAGGAAGTGGTCGCTGCGCGCTACTGTGCTGTTATTTCGCAGCGCGTTGCCGCCGCCAGCCACCGTATGAAATCCTGTTTGAAACTCCCGCGCAAATGTCACGTGGTTCAGATAACCCACGCAGGGGAAGCAGAGAGCCTGTTATTGCAAATCGGGTTTGAATTTCCAGCGCAAATGTTACGTGGTTTCGATTAGCGGCGAACGAAACAGCGTTTGGGGAGCGGGAGGGCGCTCCTTGTGCGGCGACGGAGGCAGTGAGAGAGATGACGCCATGGCTGCGCGAGCCGCCCCCCTCCCCACCCTTCGCTAGACGCTCCTCTTTGTTTTTTGTTTCTTCCGTCGCTGCTGCATTTAGTCACTCTGTTACGAGGACGCCTACGCTGCGAAGCCCAGGTAATGGCTGCCGAGGGCTGCGTCCTAAAAGAAAGGCCGAGAAATTAAAAAAAGGTCGTATGCAAGACACCTGGCGTAGAAAACGATGCGTGATGCGTGGTCGAAATCGTAGGGGTCATTCGGTACTTATGTAACACTTCATATTGCGTGAAGAAAGTGAAGAAAGTAGGGTCAGGGTAGGAGGCGCGTATTGTGTTTTCAGCGAAAAACCAATTGGCTGGAATTATCCAGGGGAGCCAATCCCGGGTGCTGGAAAACTTCTGGCGGGGTTGATTTTTCACGCGGTCTCAAGTTATTGGTTGCGTGTGCGAAACGTCACGGGTAACGGCGGGCGAAGCCAATCACATGAGCCCGTGTGAGATATGCACCCCGCTGGACATTTTGCGGCACCCCATGCATATACAGTGGAACCCCGTCTATACGTTTTTCACCGCACCGGGAAACCAAAACGTAACAACCAGGAAAACGCAGCAGTGAGGAAACTTTCGAAAATGAACGAAAACCGTGCATCATTGACTTGTAACCATGCATTTCTGCAACTTTGGCTTTTTAACCTTAAAAAACTCGAGAATGTAGGATTGCCGCTTTTTGCGATCGCCGGAAAACACCACGCGTGGCAATGCAAGGTCCCTAGCGATGTCGACTCTCTTCCGCGCTGGCTGCTTGTCTACTGTGTTTAGGACGTCAAGCTTTTCCTGAAGGGAAAGCACCTCCGGTTTTCGCGACGCCATCAAGGCACGACAAAGGTCGCGGTTGCAAGTTCAGCGGTGTTCTTAAAGCTTGAAGCGCACGATGACGACGAGAACGCGTGCTATTTTTGCAGTGGTGCTTTATGGCAAACACGCTCTTCCGGCATTCCGAAGTGAAAGTTGCGTTGTAAGCGCAGTGATGATGGTGATAGCATAGAGTAACATAGGGCCATCTAGTGGTAACGAATCGCCCCCGTGTGCGGCTTCATGAAGTCAATTCCGTAGCCGAGTTCGGACAAGGCTCGTCAAACGTCAAAATGGCGGTCCGCGCATGTTTCCCGGGCGGCTTCGGAGTTTCAAATTGCGACGAATAATCCGGGAATGTACTATCAGCCACGACGTGACACTGAGGGTTTTAATGCAAGCAACTCTATGTGAGCTGCACCGGGACTTTACAAACACAACGTAGCAGCCGTGAACACGCAGCCCTCAGGAGCGTGAGGGCGGGATTCTACTGTAATTAGTCCCCAGCTGCACATAGGATACGCGGCAGCAAAGAAAAGCGCGAACTTCGAGGGCTATAGTAATAAACATGGAATGAAGTTGGTGGCATTGTGGAAATATAAGTTATCTGCGGTGCCCCTTTCACGTGTGGAAAGAATTAAATGGGCTGATGCCTGAACGTTCGGTTTCAAAAACGCTCTCCTTCGCCAGGGCAAACTTTATATAAAATAATAGGTTAATTTTTTTTCCGAATTTGGAGCCACCGTCCAGCTCATCTTCAAGACGCTTCTGAGTCACTTCAAAACCATGCGGCGTGATTCACTCACCGTTGCAAATTGTTACGATATCAGCGTGTCGTCATTTCTTGCAAACCTTACCTGTCAGTGAGACGCAATGAACACACACCTATCGAATTACACCAACCTAGCTCTAGTGCTCCGAAGTCACGCTTCTACGCCTTGTGTCCACAATACCTGGAATAAATTTGTTAACTCCATCAAATGGGCGTACTATAATGACTGAAAACAACCACTACTACCCACATGTTCGACACAAACAGGGCTACGTATATACGCCCCCCCCCCCCTCCCCCCCAGACTTTACAACGAATCCCCACAGAAAAAAATTGGCCATCTCTGAGATACTCCGAAGCATGAATACGTTCTACAAGCAAGGCCGACACACCGAACGTGTCTATTTCCTCTGCCGAACTCAACTGCACACACAACCCGACACAACTTACATGCACGCCAAGTGTTACACCAGCCACAAAGCACGCATTCCCAGTGATTGACTCATGGGGCAACCCCCTCACCTCCCTCGCTCTATTAACCTACCATGTAAAGACCAACGAACAGGTAGTTATAGCCCCAGCAACGGCTACAGGCACGGAGTATCTCACACTTATTACCGACTTCCGAAGCGCATGCCATCAAATTCATTCAAAGCCTCATATACCAACCCCCGGTCCGCATCTTCACGTCTATTGACACGCTCACAGAGATTAACACTTTGTGATCCCCTGGACACAAGTGCGTAGCGGGCAACGGGGTGCACACGCCGGTGCTGGTGCATTCGTACCATGGGCATTCCCCGAAGAGGACATCGACTCAGACAAGACGCTGCAACCTAATGCCTTGTGAAACACATTTTATACCAGTTCAATTGATCACGCCGTACACTCGCCTTCGCAAGCCCCGATTTCATCAAGGAAGGGACTAGTGCAGGATGCATTGAAGCCAACAACTGCCAATGAAGCACACCTTTGCCTCATGTTCGGCCTTTACACGCACGCGCCTGCTGCCCCACACCAGCCAACTTGTACCCCGTAATATCGTTATCACCGGCCGTCTTGTGTGCACTGCTGGACGAAGGCTTCTCTCAAAAACTTTCAGCCATTCGATATTGAGTTTCTTGGGTTCATTTATTTGTTGCTCCCGGATTTCCTTAGTTCATTCGTCTATCGAGTTCTTCATCTTCCCTCTTACACTGACCGTCCATTCGTATGAATTCATTTAACGGATAGACCACCTGGCGTTCGTCAGCAGCCTTACTTGATGTTCCCACATCACTTCTTTTGGTGTTCACGAACTAGGCTCCCTTCCACCTGAGTATGTTCCGTAATGCATGCTGGCCTTTTCTTATCTCATAGCCTAGTTTCTCTCAGGCTCTATGTTATCTCTTAGGCCTGCAGCATTTGTCGTTATACACTCTAAAGTCCCCGCAGGGCTTCTTCACTACAATGCTCCAGAATGACCAATTGAGTGGTCGAGTGTGCAAAAACGGCGAACGGCTGTGTTGGCCGAGCATTCAATTTAAATGAAAAAGGGCACGTTGCGCAAGGCGGAACGCTATTCACGCCTTCTCTTGTTGTCCCTGAGCGCCAACACTATTTTTAGTCAAATGATATGTTTGGCTTCGTCATTCGCCGAATTTGCACACTTGATCGCACCAACTTTTCATTCTGGAGCCCTATGGTGAAGACGACCTAAAGGGACTTCGTAGAGTGTATGGCTCGTTGCGGCACCTATGTTTTTTTAAAGAGACCCTGCAACACTTTTTCAACTTTTTTGGAAATCTTAAATGGTTGCGGAAAGTAGTCAACCAACACATCCAGCACTTGCATTAGCGAGTCGTAAAGTACCTCAGCCAAAAATTACTGCTCTATGACCATCAGATAACTTAAGAACTTTCTCAAAAGAATTTTCTCTCCTTCCCAGTCTTGGCGTTCTTCGACCGCTTCAATTACATCATTACAGTGGTTTAGCGGCTACTGGCCGGCTTCCTTTCAGTTACAGCAATAAACAATTCCGTAGCCACATTAAGGAGAACGACCAAAGCAAAACAAAAACGGAAGGCGACGAGCAAATCAGGCAGTGCCGCTCCGTGCTAACGATAGCCCAAGCTTTCCTAATGCATCCAGACGCGAAGAAAAGAGTGAAAGCGTTTGTCGGAAGTGTTGCAGAGTCTCTTTAAGGTGCCTAATTGGACCCAAGTTTCTGCCCAATATATCATTACCGGAAATACGCATCTGCTGTGTTCCAGTTTTTTTTTTACTTTGAGAAGGCAGCTTACTGCTCAAATTTCACGATACGTATCTAATGCTACTAAACATATATTATGAAGGCGGAAACTTTAAGTGCCCCATTCTTCGAATAAGCGTCGTTGTTGCAGTCATTATTGTTGTTGTGGTCCGGTCACTAACATGGCTGCCGCAGTAAGTAGTGGATAAATAAAGAAGAACGCGGTATCCGATGGGATTTGAACCCGAGTTCGCACAGTAGCAGCCCAGTGCACTACCAACTGTCCTATGACTTTCGTAGCAGTAACTTTATTTACAAATATACATACAGGACCACATGGAGTGATTTCAGAGGTTTCAGACTACAGAATAACATAGCTTTGTGGACAAAGGAGAAAAAAAACGTTAGGGAACTGCGCGAGCCAAGAAAAGAGTCAGATGTTTCGCCAGGGAAGTGAAAACCTGTCGAGGCCAATGCCAGCAAAGCCGCATAGTGCTTAGATTTCCAAATTGGCGGTTGTGTCATTTGTACATAGTTGAAGGGAACGCAAGAGGAGCAAAGGGAGGGGGCATAGAGGTTCTGGAAGAAAACCGTCGATGGGCAGTAATGGCCCACTGTGCTTTCCCGCTTCTAGCCCTCGAATCAAGCCCCATTTCATCTACTCTTCTACATTAAACTCCATGGGAGGTCGCGAGCCCCGCACCAGTGGTGGGTTACGAAGTTCAGGGTCTGAATCAGGCCCGTCAAGGGCGGCCACTGCCCACTGCGCCTTCTGCACAAAGTCCATCGACGCCGGCTCCCGGCGTTCACCACAACGTCAACTCTCGCCCTCCATAGCGAGTGGAGACCTGTGCCATGGACGCAGTCACGAAGGAGCGGGCACTCCGAGGTCGCATCCAAGAACCTCAAGTTCATCCAGGTGAGCTGCCAGTGCGTGTTAAAGGAGAACTGCCGCTCGTCCCGGGAATGCAACGCCGTGTTGACTCCACAAAAACATGCTCGCGCGTCTCCCGGCTTCCACACTTAAGGCAGTTGGCCCTTCCTTGTAGGTGAAACCCCGCTCCTCCTGTCTTTCCTTGGTAGGCAGAAGCTCTGTGAGCAAGCGGAAGAAGAAATACTTCCGTCAGGAGGAATGAGAAGCTTCCGCGCACACCTGAAGAGGTCACTTTTCAGGCGGGCACCAGCAGGGACTACCTTTGCGTACGCAAAACTTTAGGACCATTAGTATGAGGGGAGCTGTCCTGGAACTTATTTTTTGGTGCTGCCAAGTTTCCCACTGGTTATGTTCGATTATGATGAGCCCAGACGTTGGCAGGAAGTGATTATAAAGTCTCCACTAACTAGGAGCCTTCAACAGGAATATAACTACCTTTCAAGGAACACCTTTCCCAATGAGTTAGCGCATATGGTGAGTGCCACGCTACATCGGTAAAAATTCGAAATTAGCGCGCTTGAACAGAAAGGGCCTGCAGCGTCTCTGTGCGCGAATAGAGCCAGAAAAGGGTGTTCACTTTTTCAAAGAATTGTTCGGTCGACCGAAAATATATTTTCAACTTCCGCATTGGACTGCGGGTACAAGTTTACCTGAGGCTACGTGTGGGAAGCCGTAGTACTTTGCAAAAGCCGCGATGGTAAGCTAAAATTTCGGTGCGCTATCGCTTAGCAGTGCTGGATGAAAGCCAAAATTTAGGAGCCATTTCACTCTCTGAGGTGTATGACGGTCAAGCTTGTTAGCACAGACGTAGACGTGACACAGAATTAAGGCGAAAGGTATACGCAAATTTGGTTTCTCTCGAGCATTGGTGGCGGTCATCACTAAGAGGGAGTTTCCCGTGTCGGACACGATGATGATGATGATGATGACGATGTTGGTTTGTGTTTAATGGCGCAAGGCAACTAGGGCAAAAAGCGCCAAAGACAAAGTTATTTAATGACTCAGATGTGATTGTAAATACTAAATGATGTCAGTAAAAACAGAAGTGAAACGAAATAAAAGGCAATGGAGATGGTTACTGTAAAGGGCCAGGGTGATTGTGCATAATATGTGAGGTGTAAAAATTTGACGTCGGCTAAAGAGAAAACCATGCCTAATATAAAACATTCGGTTGTCAGCCAAGAAGTAGGATGGGTGTAGTGGGATGTGTTGACTGCAAAGTTCAGGAAAATATTTGCGTCTTGTGGTGTCGAGTGCCTTGCATGTAATTAAGGCATGATACATAGGGACACGATACATACGAGGAACTGCAGACAAAGTTTCCTGTGGTTGAGCGCTGTTAAACGACGTTAGTCGAGTGCAAGTTATGGCTTCGGGAGAGAGCGCCCAGTGAACGTTCCCACAATTGCACCGGAAGGCAAAACACCGACGCTGATTGGCGCAGTCGCCGCTGTAGACGTTAATGCACAACGGCCTTGGATGCAGCCAGTGCCTTGTTGTATCATCTCCTGATGAGTCCTTATTCTTTTTCGCTACCCTGGGGTGCTATTCCAAAAGGCCCGAGTTTGAGCGAAACTCAGGCAAGGCGGAGCTGCGCTGATAATAATAAGCTCATGATAATGTTTCGGGGCAGGGTTAAAACGCTCTAAAAATGCTATTCATGCTATTTGCGGATTATTGAGGTGACGTAATCGGACCAGGGAAGCGCGCTCCAGGGATGCACGACTAGGACGTGGCGCATCTTTCAGTACGTCCTTTCGCTTCACTGCTGTACCAGTGGCTATGGGGGAAGCAAATCCAACTAATTTATTTTATTTTACTTTTACCTTTTTATCTGTATTTAATCACAAAGTTCATTTTATTTTTTATTCCAGGCGTTCATGTGAACTTCTTGTTTGAAATTTTTCGCCCTATGAAGCAGTTTCTGCCGTCGGTGGCAGACAGTGCAATCACGTGACTACGGCCGACTGGCAAAAAAACAAAGCGGGTGATGGAAGCGCGCCACATTCAAAACAGTTGCTGTTCGTATTACATTATCAAAACCCTCCGCTTTTCTACACAAAATGTCCTCTGGGCCCATTAGTCTGCTTACGTGCTTTTAAGGCGAAAGCCTAGCAATACGTATTAGCAACTTCTTTTCTGATACATTGTACTTGCACCTTTTTCTCGCTTTATTTTCTTTGTCTTTTGACACATATGACTTGAAAAGGCTCCTTTTCTGCTATTACGAGTTTGTGTCAGTTTCTGTCACCTTACCGTGCGGGTGAACTGGGTGCCGGGACACGCGGGTGGCGTAGGGAACTAGACCGCCCACGCTTGGGCGAGGGACAAGCAACTATCCACTCCGACCCATGAAACCCTGTTCCCCCAGTACGGCACGACCCAGACCCTGCGGACGACAGAGCCGCTGCCAAGCAAGAGAGCAGGGCAAAGCTTCGTGCCGCTACACACTATGACCCACGACCACCGCCAGGAGGACTTCCCAGGGGGCGCAAGTCCTGATACACAAAATAAGAGCTGCTCTTACGAATGATGTGCTCGCAAAGTTGCGGGCATACGTTCCCCGACGCTCGCGACACCTGATAGAACACGCCGAGAACTCCAGGGAGACTACCATCGGGACCTGCTTCTCGTGTCACGCGCATACAATGCAGTACATGCTGTGGGAGTGCTCGGTGCTCGCGGCGGAGAGAAGCGCCCACCTTCCGCCATACATCAAGACCCTCCAGGAGTAGGCATCGCGTCCTTTGGGTCGGGCTCGCCCAAAAGAAACTGTTACGTCCCTGTGGGCTTTCGACACTACCACGGAATACATAAAAGGATGTAGACGCTCTCACCTTCTTTATCGCCTTCCCCATCCCTGACTAGACCCTGCCCCCCCCCCCCCCCTTCCGAAGAAAGATTTATAATAATCATAACAACAATAATAATTCTCAGATCTCCTCTTTATTCTCTTTCCATGCTCTGCTTCCTGCCATGCGACGGTGGCGCTGAACAAAACCCATTGAAATGTGTAAAGATCGCCTCTGACAATAGACGCGCGCCGTTGATTGTATTGTAGCGAGCATAATGAACAGATGAAACAGGCCATCAAACCATGGGGGTATGCACCGTACCATCATCAACCATGTGGAAGAGGAAGGTAGGATTATGTCCAATCCAGACGTGGGGATATGCGCCAAAGAGGTATCAGGGGAAGAAGATGAGTCCCAGAAGGTGCATGCGCGAGAAACGAGCTGGGTTATCTCAACGCTCGGACCTGCGTTCCTTCGGCGTCAGCCCTGCGAATAAACCACCTTAACCGGCTATCGGTGCGTCTGTGTCCTTGTCAGTATATGTAATACGTATAAGCTATCCTGCCAGTAACATTTTCACAAGAAATGCGCGTCACGCAACCCTACGAGGGAAACTGTCTGCCGCGATGATGATAAACAAAACACACGATCATGCAACGCCTCGTTCAAAACAGTTTTGCGAGCAGACGATGACTGAACCGCAAGCTCCGGCTGTAGGCGGATAAATGCGCGGTAGAAACCTACGGAAGCATGTCCACCAAACCACCTAAAAGAAAGGCGAGGTCTTGGTAACAAGTCTCCACTTATCATATTGCGCACGTACCGGCTGATGGTCGACTGGTGGCGTACGATGCTGCGATCGCCGCCAACGCTTCTGTAGAAGTTGTCCGTCGCGTAAAACCGCAGCGCACACAACACTTGCTCCTCGACGGTCATAGAGCGAAAGTTGCTAAGTCGTCGTTAACGAGGGTCATCGCCAGACCACTGCAAAACCAATGCACAGCACGTTTCGAGAGAAAAAAAAAGGAGACCGAAATTCCTCCTTCGTTTAAAGGTTCTGTCGGGGTAGATGTACGCCTGCTACGGCGACCATAAAAATAAACCACGCCGCAGTAGCGGCCACCACGGGCACCCCGAGTTCAACCCGACCGTGAAAAACCATGCCTGAGTTTCCCCCGAGTACTAATGTCAGTCAAACACACCCATTCCATTGGTGGGCCTGGCGTAATAACCGAAGCCATAGCCACCAATGGCGTCACTTTGTGTCGGCGTAGCGTCATTGCCGCGAAGTCGTCATTTGATGCCCGCTAACAGACAAGAACTTAGCACCAAACAAAAATAAACCCAGGAAGCACAGGACTCTTCGGCATAAATCAAGCCGGTGTACTTTGGCCGCTGATTTTCTGTCCGGCCTTTTTCCGGCAACCGTGTTCGGCCCGTGTCCAAATGTGGGCATTTTGGCCGTATACGGCAGTACTCCCACTGCTGTCCAACGGCCAGTGTCCGTCGGCCAGTCGATCGGCTTTCGTTCAGACGGCCAGATTCCAGCCGTAGGGTTCCGGCCATTCCAAACCCACCCGTGTACGGCCGAAGTACAGCCACCGGAGGACAGCCGAAATGCGGTCGTAGGACTCCAGCCGGACTAAAGCTGCCGGAAATGCGGCCGTGCTACGGGCATTGGAGTTCAGCCACAGTACGTTAACTGTACTGAAGCCGGCAACTGCATGTCGCGCAAGCAGATGACTCATTCGCGCTGTGCAGCAGCACAAACCCAGCATTTTGGGTCCAATGCAGCCACATCAAAGTGGGCCCGCGCGCAACCACCAGCCGTCCAGCATTCAGCGCAGCCTTGCTTAATTATCAGGGTCAGTTGACACCAAAATTTTATTAAACAATGCTCACAAATCGTCGTTCCTTTAATTGCCGTGCCTCTTCTACTGTCGAATACAGAAAATATTCGGTTCTTTGTAGAGCTGGAATAGATGTACTCTCCATGTCCTGATTTCTTCTGTGGGGCGGCTTACCTGCAATAAACGGGGAGGGAGGCGGGGGGGGGGGGGGGAGGGTCGGGAGGCTGTTGAATCTCACAAAGATGAAAGCGCCGTTTTTAGCCAATTTCATTTAGGACAATCTTCCTGAGCACTTTCATGCTCTGACAAAATCAACTATGTTTATAACATTAGCTTGACCAGTTTTAAATGCAGAGCCTTTCAGTAACTCACGATGTCACCCGCGTTGGCGTCCGTAGTCCGCACGCTCACTGCGCATGCGCGTCGAGTCGAGGCGATAGCGAACACTCACGCGAGGGGCATTGGATTGGATTCGAACACTCTCTCGAGAGGGGCATTGGATTGGATTCGATTGGATTGGCATGAATTGGATTGGCTTGGCTTGGCTTGACTTGGATTCGGATTGGATCGGATTGGATTAAAGTGGATTGTGTTGGATTGTGTTGCGTCATAGCCGCGGCACGTTGCGTCATAGCCGCGGCAGACGCGCTGGGGCTGGCGCATGTGCAGTACTCTCTCTTCCGCGGTTTCCTCTCCGTCGGGCGCGCTGCGCATATAACCGGTGTGCCGTTCTCTGGCGAAGCAACATCCGCTCTTGGCTCAAACACCTAGAGTCCACGCCGCTTTACAAGTACGCCGATGTCGTCGACTGGGACCGGCTTACGCAGTCCCCTCAACGTATATAAGCGGCGGAGCGCGCGTTCGGAATTCAGTCAAGGGCGTCTTTGCTTGGCTTTCGCTTGACGTGACGCTTTGCTTGACTCGAGTAGATGCGACGCATTTACTCGAGTTCCCCCTGTGGGAAGATGCGGGCGGCTTTTTTCGTATATAAAACCTGCCCGAATGCCTTTACGAAGCGTTTTGGTACTCCACAAAAACTGAGGAGCATTCTATATAATTTATTTAGCACAAAAAGTATGTCCAGTACTTGCCCATTTTTCTTGCAAAGAAATTTTCTACGCGATCAACTTTTCTGATGATCTTTCACAGGGCTGAACCTAGGAGAGATAGAACAAGTGCTTTCGTTTTCATTCCATTTTTATGTTGTTTTCATGAGTTACGTCACACCACTTATAGCCCAAAAGAACTTAATTTGCCTCTAATGTCGTACTGCAGTAAAAAATTCTAGACGCGTTGCGAATGACGCCTTGCCTCAGGTGGCTGCAGTTGTATCCCTGTGTTTACGCAAGGAAAGGCGCAACACTAGAGCTTCATAATTTGTTTAACACCAATAACATAGTAATGGTAGTCTTCATACAGCAAAACTAGTATACTGCAACGAATAAAACAATAAATATTTCATTGGTCAAGTTTGAATGCATAAGGTTCTCAACCCGTCGGAGGGGAACTTGCGGCTCCGGAAGTTTGTTTGTTTGTTTATTTATTTATTTATTTATTTATTTATTTATTTATTTATTTATTTATTTATTTGACACCTGTTTGCCTTTTCATTCATTACAGGAGGGAGATACATAACACTAAGCATCAATAATGAGTCCAAATAACAAAATATTTCCACAAAGCGCGTGGAAAATCGTCATTATAAACAGTTGGTTCCATCATAGGTGGAAGATAATTACACCCTCGTATTGATCTAAGATAAAATCAATCGCCCAAGGCGTCACCTTTAAAGGAAAGAATAATTTTGCTTTAAGCTAGCAGTCACTTTGGGATATGTAGAATGGCGCTTGGATATAATTCTCCCCTTCTATTCCAGTTTTCGACTGATAGATATTACGAGAAAATTTCAACCTGAGGTTTCGTCTCTGATATTTCCGGTCTTACCATTCAAGTTTACTTTTACTTTCCCTCATGCTAAGTTGACAGTGCCAATTACCTAATACGAATCACACTTCCATATTCTGCATGTTTTCGAGCTTATCAACCAGCTCTTTGGCGTAGGGATCCCAGAAAACACATGCGTACTCCAAGATTGAGCGCACATGAGTAACATACGGTTGTTCGTTTGTGGTAGATGGAGGTTCGCTGAAATTTTATCTCATCAACCCTAAAACACTTGCAGCCATAACGTTTGTGTTGTGAACGTGCCTATTTAACCTTTAGCCTCTCGTTAAATAGACTCCTTGTTACTTATATTCCCCGGCCGCTCTTAAAGCAGTGTAATTTACGGTATACGTATTCAATTGAAATGAAGGTTTTCTTGTAAAGATGACGTTAACACACTTTTTAACATTCAACGACTTTTCTGAATCAGCACACCAGGATGTTATTAAATTAGAATCATGCTGCATGTCTTCAGAACCACGTTCATTCGCTATATTCCTGTAAACGACACAGTCATTCGCGAACATTTTGAACAAAGATTTGAGGGCAACAGTAATAACATTTATATATAACCGAAGCAAAAGAGGGCCCGCAACTGAGCCTTGGGGAATTCCTTAGGTCACGGGAACATATCCGGACGAACAACCACTGAAAGCGACCAACTGCTGTCTTAGAGAGATATACTCGGCTGTGCATGCAATAACCGATTCATTCAGTTTATAGCCCGCAATGTACTAACGAGAAGGTGATAGGGAACACCGTCAAAAGCGTTTTTTGCAGTGCAAGAAAATACAGTCAACTAGTTTAAGCTTATCTATTGCTAGAGCCAAATCGTGCGTGAACTCAACAAGCTGCGTTGAGCAAGAAAACCCCGACGAAATCCGTGTTTGCTAGGATGCTGGTGATTATGTTTAAACAAATGGGTCATTTCCGAAGCGTAGCTAAGTTCACCTTCAAACATATCCAGAAATCTGGGACACGAAGCAACGACGCCACTGGTGGCCACGACGCGAAGCATGCGTGTTTTCAATGGGAAGAGGCTGTTTTTGTAATTAATTAAAAATACAGGGCATAAATCAAATTTGTCAGGATGGGGAACGCTTCCAGGAAACACTGCGAACATTTTAAAGGCCACACCACGTTTGCGCACGCGAGATTAGTTGCTCCCAAAGCGAATGAAGTTCAAACAATGGGAGCCTATGGAAGCAGCTAAAGTTTGGGTTCACTTTCAGCCACCTTTGAGCCACAAAAACGCGCCTAGTGACAACACAGTGGCTGAAGCAGCTGAAGTGCAAGTTGTGCTGATATAGCTTGAGCAGGTCTTGGCTTCCCTTGCATGCAAACGACAAGTCATCACGCGGAGGATAAAGCGTTCCAAATTGACAATTTCTGAAACACAGCCACTATTATCGCTTGCAGCTACATAAACGTAATCTTCATTCAGCGCTTTTGTGTGCCGATGGCCGAGCGGTTTTCCGTCAGGCACTTCGCGTTGGCTTCATTTTTCCGCGAAGGAATGTCGATTGCGGAACTGGCAGCTTTTTTTTTTTAAATGCAGAGCATTTCTTTAACTCACGATGTCACCCGGCGTTGTCGGCGTTGGCATGCCTCGACGTCCGCAACAGCCGTTCCAGGTGCGCCCTCTCCCCCACTCCTCCTCGCCTGCTCTCCGCTGCTCCTCGCGTGTTCTCTTGCGTTCGTCGGCGGTCGCAGTTGATAAGCGATGGAAGCAAGACCTTCAACTAGTACCTCGACGCAATCCAACATCAGCGCCGAAGCACCAGTTCAAGACGTCGTACCATCGTCTTCGTCGACGGCGGCAGAAGACAAGGCGGCGAGGCGGCGGGCTGCCGACGCCGAGCGCAAACGTCGTAGGCGCGCTGCCGACGCCGAACTTCGTTGATTGATTGATTGTGTGGTTTAACGCGCCAACGCAACGCAGGCGATGAGGCGCGCCGTTGTGGAGGACTCCGGATTAATTTTGCCCACCTGGGGATCTTTAACGTGCGCCGAAATCTCGAACACACGGGTGTTTTTGCTTTTGGCCTCCATCAGAAAAGCGGCCGCCGCGGCCGGGAATCGAACCCGCGACCTCGTGCTCAGCAGCGCAACGCCGAACTTCGTGCACGCGAAACCGCGGCCGGCGTCAACGTCGACAAGCGGATCCCGAGCAGCGTGCACGAGAAGCAGCGGCCAGGCGTCAGCGTCGAGAAGAGGACCCTTCGAGTCGAGAGCAAGACAGCTTCGAAACGTCAGCGTCGGGCCGCGGACCCGGCCGTACGGCAACGAGAGGCGGCGGCGAGCAAGCGTCGTCGTCTGGAGGCCGCCGCCGTCCCGGAACCCGCCGTCGCGGAAGCCGTCGGGCAACGTCAACGGGACTTTGGGGGTGCCGACGCGCACTTCAACCATATATGCTCTGCATTTACACGTGTCCCTCGCGCGGGGGCATGCAACGGAGAGTTTTTTTTTTTTATTTAACTTTGGTAGTGAAAGGACGACATTTTTGGGGACAAACGTTTGTACATCTACTGTACCTCGCTCGTTTTCTTTGTAACATTTGTCCAGATATTCTTTTAAAGCCTATTTTCTCTGTTTATGTGGGATAAAAGCTCGTCGCGAAATATTTTTAGCACAGTTTCAATGTTTTTTTTGTGTGTGTATGCAATCTTAATGTAGCTGACTCTGATTCGTTCATTCAACATACAGCAGTTATCAACGAAAAAGTTCAGACATTGCAAAAAATATTAGAAGTGACAGAGGTATCGGCGATAAATTTGCTAGGTAGCGCCATCTAAGCAGTTAACGTGAACTAAAAATGTCACAGTTGAGGAAAGTTACAAGGGCGGCGCTAAACAACTCGTATCATGGGGGTACATGGGAGACGGACGATACCTATACGTTGTTTGCATGTTGGCCTTTACCTTGAGTAGTATTAACTCCATGCCTTTGACCATTCGCAAGTTCCGCGCCATGGAGGAAGAAAAAGTTAAGAGACGGCATGACGTCACGCAGCTAGCCTTCGCAAGCCCATCTCCGTTGAAGCCGCTCCCTCCGCCGTTCCCCTTTCTCAAGCCGCCGTAGTCGGCCCAGCACGTGACCTCCATGGTCGGCTGGGCCGGCGGCGGCGGCGGTCTCCGACTCCACCGCATCTCTCGTGTTTGGTTGGCGGTAGCTTTTCCCCGTCCTTCCTGTATTCGTCTGCTCGGCGGTCTCATGCCCGCGTGCGTGCGGGCGGGAGTGCCGCGTACGTGCGAAAGAACAAAGTCGTGATAAAAAAAAAACCCATCATATAGCTGGCTTCGCGACAACGGGCCGCAGAGTAGTTTCGAGCAGACGAAATTGAAACCCCACCGCGCGCTCTCACACGGATACACGGTGGGGTCACGTGGTGCAGTGACGCCCTGGGCCGACTTCGAATTTACTTTTTATGCATAGGCTTCACGCACGTTTCTCCGGTGGCGCCGTCTCCTAACTTTTTTCTTCCTCCATGTTCCGCGGCATATAGAGGGCGCGCCAGTCAACCCGGCGATTCAAGAGGTCCAAGAGGTCCAAGGACCAAGAGGTGATCGGAGGCAGGGGGGTAAAGCGAGCTCCGAGACCGTACGAATCGTGGGCGCTGACATGATACAATTCCCATGGTTGCCAGATCAATTGTATTCAGTTTTGTAAAGAGTTGTTCGTTAATTATTTAACTAAAATAAGGAACTGAAGCAAAACAGTTGCAAATAATTGCCTCAGTAATAAAAACTAGCTCTAAAAAAACTTTTAGTGTAGTTAAGCTCTAATTTGCGAACAAAAAGTAAGTCCGTAGCTCAGTTTTGGTTTCGATTTCTTTAAGTGTGCTAGGAAGTGGCGAGGCCCTTGCGCCTGACTTGCGCAGTGTGTGTGCGTGTGCAGTATCCAGCTCAGATCTGCGTGCGTGCAAAACGCGTACAACTGGTACAACTCGGACGCACGCGCTGAGCAAGTGCCTCCCCGGGCGCTTGCGAGGCTGTCATTCGTTTCTTCACGTTAAACACCCTGTCTATTGCCCCTGAACTGACGCCGGAACAGCGATTCCGATCTGACCTTGACGACCGCAAGTAAATTTTAGGCTACGGAGTGGCAGCCAGCGATTGTTCCCGTTGGAAGAGAAATAAAAGGAACTTTTATAATTGTTCGGTTCCAGTTGTTTTATTCATGGAACTTCTTACAGCTCTCCGTGCTTCGAACTTTCGCGCAAACGTTCGTGAAGGTAGAACGAAAAAATAGCTGTAACGAAATGCGGTTTCTTTTTTAATCAATCTTTTAATTAATCTTTTTTGGTCAACAAGTCAATGTTCTCTCCTCGCGCGCTCTGTGCGGCAAATTACTGCCCATTCAATACTGCCCATTCAGTCCCGCAAGCTTTCCCTTTGAGGTGGTGGAAAGCAGCTAGAACTTGACGAATACAGACGGAAAGGAAAACGGGACACGTCGCTGACTGTATTTCGCATACTCCCTTGGCATGCATTCTGCCACTCCGTTGGCCTGCGATCGACCGCGCTCTTTCGTTCCTGTGCTTCAAAGGGCCGCGACTCACCGGCAATATCAGCGTTGGCCCATGCGATAACGTTTTTCTTTTTGTGTGTGTGTCAACAAAGGTTTTACAATCAGCTACAAAGCCACAGTTCTTCCCTTCACTTCATTTGAAAAGCATTGAGCGACTCGCAAAATGTCACAGAATGGCAAACAAAGCAGCACAGCGCAAAAAAGTTACAGCCGTTCCACTCTACGTGAAAACTGTTGGAAATGCAGAGCACTGATTCGCCATAATGGGCTGTAGCGCCGTTATCCGCTCACTGCTACCACCCGACGCATTTCAAATTCCCCGCCTTCGCAGTGCTCGCGCGCCCCCTGCCTGAAACTGGGCCAGCAGGAGTTCTGTTCTTTTTGTGCTTGTTTTCCCTCCCGCATCGCCGCCCGACGTTCACGAATGGCTGCGGCTTCTCGCTGGCGAAGTTCGGCGTCGGCGGCTCGCTTGCGGCGCTTGCGCTCAGCATCCGCAGCACGCCGCCGCGCCGCTTTCTCTTCCAGCGTAGACATTGTCGATGAAGTCGATGGTGAAACGTGAAACGTGCCGTGAACCCCCTGCCGCGGCTATGACGCAACGTGGCGCGGCTATGACGCAACACAATCCAACACAATCCACTTTAATCCAATCCAATCCAAACCAATCCAATACAAGCCAAGCCAAGTCAATCCAATCCAATCCAATCCAAGCCAATCCAATCGAATCCAATCCAATGCCAGACCGACGGGGAGCGATGCGGACTACGGACGCCAACGCGGGTGACATCGTGAGTTACTGAAATGCTCTGCATTTAAAAAATCAAAACATCCCCCTCGCGCGGGGCACGATCAAATGCAGAGCATTTCCGCGGGGGGCGTGCCTGCAAGTCTTATGGATTACGTATTGGTTGTTGTTGTTGTAATTGTTGTCTTCCAGCGTAGACATTGTCGATGAAGTCGATGGTGAAACGTGAAACGTGCCGTGAACCCCCTGCCGCGGCTATTACGCAACGTGGAGAGGCTACGACGCAACGTGGCGCGGCTATGACGCAACGCAATCCAACACAATCCACTTTAATCCAACCAAATCGAATCCAAACCAAGCCAATCCAATCCAATCGAATCCAATCCAATGCCCTTCGCAAGAGAGTGTTATAGCGCCGAAATCGCGCCACCACATGAACGCGAACCGAACGCGGCGAGAGAGGGTGTTGCGAGCGGAGAGAAGGCGAGGAGGACGCGGGGGAGAGGGCGCACCTGTGGCCGACGCTTGAAGGAGTCAAGGATATAAGGCGCGTGCGTAAACTTCCATTCTGTGTCGGCTCCGTGGAGCAGTCGGTAAAGTGCCGTGTACCTTGCGTTCCGCCCGCAGAGTCGTGGGATCGAAACCTGGCGCCGGAAGGTATTATTTCTTTATATAGTGTAGGGTGCGGACTACGTAGTGATGCGGACCACGGACGCCAACGCGGGTGACATCGTGAGTTACTAAAATGCTCTGCATTTAGAATGCACGGAGATCATGACGGAGATTCATTTTTTCTGTGCGCCCCAGTACGGATCAGCTGATTCCTTGACGTCCTCGCGCATGCGATCAGTCGCATTCGAGCTTGCGCGCAAGTGTTGTGTGAGCGTTGCCACATCTGGCTCAAATAGTCTCATATAAGTCACACGCTAAACCGAAAACACGTCGGTTACCTACCCACAGGAGATAAACTACGCAATGCTGTCGACGCCGCCTACACAAACTCCGCCTGGCCAGCGGTCCGCAATGTTACAATTAATCCCGGCATGCTTCGCTAGCCAAACGCGGAAACGCCACAGTAGCCTGTTGCCAGATTACAACCCATCGCTTTCGCCGTTTTTAGTAAGCAAAAACTCAGCTGGCAACCTTCAAATCGTTGTATCATGCCTGCCACTGTGTGTCGTACGGTTCCAATGCATTGGCTCAGCGGCGCGCTTTCCCTCTAGAGTCAGTATATTATCTCTATGATCGGAGGCTCATCGTAGTGCTCCGGCTGTATACCCCTATTACCTGCGATTATCCGATCTATCGTCATTTCTGGGCGATGTTGCCCTTCACGCGCTCATTGTTGTGGGGCGACGTAATGAGGCACGTAGGAACCTCTGATAAATGAATCCGGTGCTACACCGAGGGCGAAGCGGTGCTGGATGCGGGGCACTTGGTGTGTTGTGGCGTGAAATGTCAGGAGGCGTCATCTGTCACAGTCCAAGGCCTTTGCCTTCAAACTTCGGCTTTGAAAAGGAAGCCGCACGAGCTGGAGTTCGTTTACGGCAACGACGGCTCACTGAAGCTACGTAAATGCCGTTGTATCGCTGATGCTAGCCACACGAGCAAACGCATTGGAGCCCGCACAAAAAGGCTCGCGCCTTTAAAACAGGCTCTACCGCATTTGGAGGTGACGTTCTGCTGCGCGCCTGTTTGCTTCATGGGTACAGGAAGCAGATGGGATAATTTTTTTTTTGTTTTTGTAATATCCTGCTGCCTTGCCGTACAGCGCGCCCGACTTGCACACGTGCAGATTGAAACGCACTGTCCGGAGCTGCGCGAGCTGAGCTGCGGATTCAGGCCCGTTCACACTTGCGATGAAAGCGAGCGAAAGCGACGGGAATTCTGTCGGTAAATTAACGTAAAGTATCGATTTCACCATCCGTACGGGATACATTTAGGGTAGGTCCCTTCCCAAGAAATATACATCCACAATACAATGTAGGGCGCCGCAAGGCTCGGGCTCGATCTGTATTGAACTCTGTCGCGGGTAGTCCTGAGCTCGCGATTTTTGTAGACGCGTCTCAGTACGGCCGCTCGGATTGCTTTGTGGTGGTCGCCGTAGGCAACCGGGGCGGGATGCTCAACTCTGCCTCCGTCAGGGAGGTCTCCGTGGCGGTGGCCGAGCAGGTCGCCATCACCTTGGCCATGAAGTACTACCCACGGCGTCCGAATATCTTTACGGACTCGCGGGCTGCGGTTCGAGCTTTTGCCTCGTGATCGATCTCGCGGGAGGCTGCGGCAATCCTTGTTCGTGAGGGGGCCGCTGGACATCACACAATCAAATGGTTCCCGGCCCATATGGGGACCAACGTCCATCCCTACGTTCCCAACGCCAACGAGTTGGCCCATGACCGTGCGCGAGGATTATCTGACCGCAGCGGTCCCGGCGGATTCGCGTAGGGGGGGGGGGGAGGGGGGGGGGGACGCCGAGAGGTTCAGGGATCCCTTTCTAACATTTCACGAGGTCGTAAGTCACTATTTTTTCTCTCGGAGGATCTACCCACCTCCTCATCCAACGCTTACTCGGTCTGAGTCGTCGGTCTTGAGAATGCTCCAGACGGGGTCCTTCCCTTCGCGGGGTAGGTTTAGTCATTTTGCGCCCAACATTGACCCGCACTGCCCTGACTGCGGAGAGGCGTATTGTTCATTAGATCACATGCTCTGGCAATGCCATGCACTACGCGACGCTGTGTTTACGTACAAAGAGGATTGTGAGGAAGACCTCCAAAGCGGCGACCTCTCCGTCCAACTCCTGGCCGTCCAGAGGGCCTGCGAAAGGGCGAAGGGCCACGGCCTTCCTGTCCCTACGTGGGTGCGACCTGCAACTACAGCCCCAACGTAGTTCCTCAAGACCAAAAATAAAAGCTCTTTGTCTGTCTGTCTGTCGGTCTCGCGACGAAAATTGGTCCCTACTATACGACAAAACACATCATCGCGCGACAAAGCGACGGAATTCCCGTCGCTTTGTCACGCCCGTCGCTTTGTCACGCAACAGTAATTATGCTGTAGACGTTCTTTATTATTGGTCGAAATAGTAAAAAGGGCCTCTGGGTTTATGGCTAAATTGCCAAGCAACACCGCAATAAAATTAGATGCCCGCGCTACGTTGGCGCCTGTAGAATATCGTTCGCATACCTTGGCATCGTGCGTGTACAAAGGAACGGCACGACGAGCGCCGTCGCTGCTAGACGCTGGGAGGTTTGTGAGACCTCTTGGCTTGTAACAATAGAAAACCACCAAAGAAAAGCTAGTTTTGCTGTATCTCTCTCTGTATCTCTCGACTAGCAATAAAACTTCGCAGCATCCTCGCTGGTCTGGGACTGACAATCGAAGTCCCCCTGCAACATACGGCGTAAAAGGCCCGGCGCCCGCACTGAGAACAATGCCAGTTATTCGCCCATGCACGTTTGCCTTATTGCAATTCGTACAAAAATCACATGTGTATCACTGTTTACCCGTCCCGCTCCAGAATAAGTCGTTGTTCACTAAGTGTTCGCTGCACACCACCATTGCCGGTGACACAGGTTTGCCAATCCGCAGTTTTATGGTCCATGCTTTTTTGGGTCGGTCGTCGCGCGGAAACGAATGCAGGCTTATTTTGTTAGCAACCGCTCGGTTCTTGCACTGCGGCACGGAACACATTCGATTGCTGCTAAATTTATGAGCAATCGCACTTAATTCATGAAGCGACAAAACGAAGGAAATGTGCAGGAACCTCTTCAATTCGCTTGAATTTTTTTTACCTAATTCACGCATGTATGTAATGTGTGGATTCAGAAATATTTTCGGCAAGAAAACATTTGGCCGGCTGAAAAAAAAACACACCCGTGTGGACCCAGGCCGCTACCTGCCCATGCGCCGCGGCCAAATTTAGCGACGTCTGCCAAAAGATATACTAATCAGGCGGGAATGGTAATTTTTATGTTTAATCTACACCTGCTGTACATTTCGCCCCAAAAATATCGTTGGCTAAAAAAACAATTATTTTTTAAAATAAATTTCCAAACCTTGCTCAGAGCGCATTTTGTTGTGTACTTTGCGGGCCAGTGTTATCGTAAAAATGGAGCTAGAGCGTTCAAATTTGGTGAGGCCTGCTCCTGGCAAGCACAAATAAGGGCTGTAAATATCGTGTCTGTGCACAGTACGGTTAAAAAGTAAATGGCGCACAAGTGTGGAGAAAAAACTAAAACACTCCTTGTTCAGAGGCTTATTAAAAAAAAACACTTCTTCGATTTTGCTGAAATACTCCCCAGATGTTAACCTGTGAATGTAATTCAATGATCATTAAACACATGTTGCATCCTTTTGTTCCTGCGCGCCTACAGCGCGAGAAAAAAGCTTGGTCGGCCAGGTCTTCACAAGATCCTGAGACACGAAACAGTGAGAGAAACTTCCAGTGAATGTGCAGACATTTGATCATTTTTTTGTACCTAAGGCAAACGATTACTTAGTGATAGTATTACAGAGAATTCAGAAGCGAAACTAAAATTTTTATGTGAATTTTGGAATGAAAATAAACAATCTGCGCACCGCTAAACGTGTACTAAAAAAACGTGTAATAAAAAAAAAGTGTGCTAAAGGCAAATAATTTCAAACAGACGTATAATGTATGGTTACAGACCACTTTTATTCTTCACATATTACTCTTTTTTCGCGGTGCGACTGCCATGCTAATCCGCACATCGCCGGAGGCAGCGAGTGGGTACGGTCCACAGCCACGCCGCAGACAGCTCCTGTGATGCAGCGCTTTGTTTCCACATTGATATCGGTGGACGTACTACGCATTAGTGATCGCGTCATTGGCGAACACACAATGGCACGCGCTACAGCTTTCCTATCTGCTGTGTCTTATTCTGTCGACACACGGTGGCTCGTGATGCCGCTTGCCTCGCTTCGGCGTCCTCTTCGTTGTCTCCACACGCGGCAGCTCGCGTCACCGGTGTCTCATCGGTGTCCTCTTCGTTCTCTCGGTTACACAGACGCCAACGCCGACGCCTACGCTGCCGAACCCCGGGAGCGGACGCATAAGAGCTGCGCTCTAAAATGTGAATTGAACCGCAAAAGTTGTATCATAGTGTGTGCCGCGTGACACCTGAACGTGATGGCACGTGAGTAGAACAGGTGCACACCAGCCCCACAGAACCCTGATTCTCGGAGAGCTGTGGCGGGCACCAATCAGCTTGCTGACGTAAGCAGTGAATACAACAGTGCCATAATGGCTAACGCTAATAATGGACAGTACTTCCCCGATATATCGGTTTGGAACGTGTCCAGGCAGGCACTCCGCATTTAGCGCGTGCACGATAACCAGAAGCTGAAGCAAGAGCAGCTGCGGGCGATCTGACACCGCCTTCACTTTTCAAACAGCTCAGCTGTTTAAGCTTGCAATGAGTTCCATCCGTGCCTGGCGTCGCTCAAAACTCGGTGCAGCAACGTGGAGAGGAGGAAAGTGCTAGGCCAAGAAGTGTGAGGGAAAATGGCGAGGAGGCAAGGAGCCGACGAGTAGGTGCGGGGACTGCACGCCTCAAGAAAAAAAAACCGCTTTCCGTGGTCGGAATCAAACCTGGGTCCCTGGCTTCGTCAATCCGATTACGCTATCATAGCATTCTTGGCGCTAGGAACTTCCTACGGGTTTGTAGAGTGGGCGTTCGCTTTGGACTTTGGCTGAGTTGAAGTGGATGAGCAGACCTAAGAAAAGCCACTGTAGACCACCAGCTCCGCTGTTTTTTCAGTCTTCGCATCTCAATCGCGAAGGTGGCGGAATTTTTATCATAATCAAGTTTCATTGGCAAATGTAATATCGTAGGGAAAAAACGTTTCCCATAAAATGATTACATGATTCGAAATTGACTACAGCTGCCTTAAAATACACTGTGTAGAAATTATAAGAGCTGTGCACAATGTTCACAGACGCACGCGCGCGCTGTTTTCATCGTTGATTGAAGTTTTCAGCACAGCGGTCAGTACACCAAGTCAAGGCAAATAGGATTAAGACGGGCGGGCTACGTCCACTAGCACGCGCTGAAAAAATTCAGGAAAGACATCTCACATAATGCAGACGGCGCAGTGGAGGATCCAAATGGGAGAGCAGAGGGGGACGCCCCAAGCGCCTACTAATCTAGCCCCACCACCACCACCACCACCACCACCATCATCATCATCATCATCGTCGTCGTCGTCGTCGTCGTCGTCGTTGTAGTCATCATCATCATAATCATTATCATCATCATCACCACCACCACCAGCCTATCTACGTCCTCTGCAGGGCAAAGGCTTCTCCCATTATTCTCCAATGCCTTGTCCTGTGCCAACTGTGACCAATTTATCCATGCAAACTTCTTGATCTCAACTGCCCATCTAACATTCTGCCGCCCCCTGCTACGCTTGCCCTCTCCAGGGATCCACTCTGTTACCCTGTATGTGCGCATGTAATGCGCACGCAAGATAAGGAAGGCTTTCAAAGCCTTCCTTATCTTGCGCGCGCATTACATGCCCTGCCCACGTCCATTTCTTCTTCTTAATTTCTACTAGTATGTCCTTAACACGCGTTTGTTCCCTGACCAACTCCGCTCTCTTCCTGTCTCTTAATGTTACACCTATCATTTTCCGCTCCATTGCCCTTTGATTCGTTCTCAGTTTAAGTTGAACCCTCTTAGTGAGCCTCCAAGTTTCTGCCCCGTAGGTGAGCACCGGCAAGATGCAGCTGTCATACACTTTCTTCTTCAGGGACAATGGTAGGCTGCTATTCATTATCTGAGAATGTCTGCCGTATGCACTCCACCCCATTCGGATCCTTCTAATTATATCTGCCCACGTCCATTTCTTCTTCTTAATTTCTACTAGTATGTCCTTAACACGCGTTTGTTCCCTGACCAACTCCGCTCTTACAGTTGTGATCCGGGGTCACAACTTGGCCTAAATAGATATATTCTTTTACCACTTCTACTACCTCACCCCCTATCCCAAACTGCTGTGCTGTCCCGAGGTTATTGATCATTACTTTAGTTTTCTGCATATTAATTTTCAGGCCCACGGTTCTACTCTGTTCATCCAGTGCGGAAAGCATGCTTTGCAATTCGTCCTCCGAGTTGCTTAGCAAGGCAACGTCATCAGGAAATCTGAGGTTACTGAGGTATTCTCCATTAACCCTTACTCCCACCTGTTCCCAATCCAACGTTCTGAATACTTCATGTAAACATGCTGTGAATAACATTGGAGAGATTGTGTCCCCTTGTCTGACACCCTTCCTTATACGTATTTTACTGCTCTCCTTATGGAGGATGATGGTAGCTGTGGACCCATTGTAGATATCCTCTAGTATTCTTACATAATGCTCATCTACCCCCTGGTTCCTAATGCCTGAATGACTGCTGAGGTTTCGACCGAGTCAAATGCTTTCTCATAATATATGAAGGCTATATATAGGGGTTCAGTATGCTCAGCGCACTTCTCTATCACCTGAATGATCGTGTGAATATGGTCCATTGTTGAATAGCCTTTACGGAACGCTGCTTGTTCTTTAGGTTGACTAAGGTTGCAGAAATTCTGTTAGCGATTACCTTGGTAAGTACCTTGTAGACGACTGACCGTAAGCTCATCAGCCTGTAATTTTTCAAGTCCTTCATGCCACCTTTCTTATGGATTAGGATGATGTTGGCGTTCTTCCTAGATTCCGGTACGCATGCGGTAATTAGGCATTGCGTATATAGGTTTGCCAGTTTTTCAAGTACAATTTCTCCGCCAGCCTTCAAGAGGTCTGCTGTTATCTGATCCTCACCAGCTGCTTTGCCCCCTTTCAATTCTTTCAAAGCCTTCCTTACTTCTTCGGTCGTTACTGGTGGGATGTCTATCTCCTCTGAACTACTTTCTCGTTCGGCATTATCCTGGATGTCCCGGCTACTGTACAGATCCCTATAGAACTCCTCGGCCACTGTGACTATGTTATCCCTATTTGTGATGACATTGCCTCGCTTATCTTTGAGTGCATAGATCTGATTTTTCTCCAGGTCAAGACGCCTCTTCACTGCTTTCAGGCTACATCCATTCTTTACAGCGTATTCGATCCTCTCCATATTATACTTCCGTATGTCAGCTGTCTTACGCTTATTAACTTCGAAAGCTCCGCTAGTTCTATTCTCTCAGCTGGGGGGGAGATTGTCATGGTTTGCCGTTTCCTAATTAGATCTTTGGTCTCCTGGGAACGTTTACCAGTATTCTGTCTATCCATCGTGCCCCAGACTTCTACTGCACACTCCGTGATAATGCGTGTAAAGTTATCGCTGGCTTCCTGTGTCGTAAACTCTGCTTCATCGGTAAGAGCTGAAAATCGGTTCTGCAGCGCGATCTTGAATTCTTCTACCTTCTACTTTACGCCTTACTGTTAGCTCATTAATTGGCTTCTTTCGTACTAGCTTGTCACGGTCCCTCCTCAAATCTAGCTTAATTCGAGATCTTACCATACGATGGTCACTACACCTTAGCCTTCCGAGCACTTCCACATCCTTCACGACGCCAGGGTTATCGCATTATATGAAGCCTATTTCATTTTTATGGTCCCCATTCGGGCTCCTCCACGTCCACTTCCGGCTCTCCCGTTTAAAGAAGAAGGTATTCATAATGCGTAGGTTATTCCGTTCTGCAAACTAAACTAGTAGGTCCCCCCTGCTATTTGCACAGCCGAGATCATAGTTCCCAACTGCCTTGTCTCCAGCCTGATTCTGGCCTATTTTAGCTTTGAAGTCCCCCATAACTACGGTATACTGTGTTTTTACTTTAGCCATTGCCGATTCCACATCTTCGTAGAAGCGTTCCACTACCTGGTCGTCATGGCTGGATGTGGGGGCATAGCCCTGTACCACCTTGAGCTTGTACCTCTTATTGAGCCTAACTACAAGACCTGCTGCCCTTTTGTTAATGCTATAGTATTCTTCTATGTTGCCAGCTATGCTTTTATTGACTAGAAATCCCACTCCCAGTTCTCTCCTGTCCTCTAGACCACGGTAACATAGAACGTGTCCATTTTTCAGCACCGTAAAGGCTTCACCTGTTCTCCTAACCTCACTAAGCCCTATGACATCCCATTTGATGCCCTTTAATTCCTCGAACAACACCTCTAGACTCGCTTCACTAGATAAGGTTCTCGTGTTAAATGTTGCCAGGTTCAGATTCCAATGGCGGCCTGTCCGGGTCCAGGTATTCTTAGCACCCTCTGCTGCGTCACAGGTCTGACCGCCGCCGTGGTCAGTTGCTTCGCAACCACTGGAGACTGAGGGCCGTGGGTTAATTGACGTATTCACGGGAGGTTGTGGCCGTTACTACACCAGGGTTTGCTAATTCTGCTCTGGTGAGGGAAATCTAGCCCCATTAGACTGTAACTTTGGCAACGCTCTTGTAAAACGGCCTCCTAATCCTTCTCCCCTTCTTACAATGTTAATTTGCACCGCCTGATCAATGATGTGCATTTCAGTTTAGTTCCATTCAATTCAATAATGTTTTATTATCAACACAAAAAACATTACAAAATGATGCATACAGGAGAAGATCCCAAAGTCGGAGACTGCATTCAACTTTCATTTTTTCTGTATTTCTGTTAACCTTGAATAAAATTCGGGCTACGTTTATCGGAACTGTCTGCAAGCAACCTCCACATTTCCGGCGAACATTTTTCTAAGTGAACAGGAACACATTCCTACACAGTTGTCCCTCTACTGAAGATTTAAGAAGCCGGGCTGTTATTCTACTTACCCGCCGCGGTGGCTCAGTGGCTAAGGCGTTGCGCTGCTGAGCACGAGGTCGCGGGTTGGATTCCCGGCCGCGGCGGTCGGTTTTCTGATGGAGGCAAAAAGCAAAAATGCCCGTGTGTACGAGATGTCGGCGCACGTTGAAGATCACCAGGTGGTCAAAACTAATCCGGAGCCCTCCACTACGGCGCGCCTCATCGCCTGCGTTGCGTCGGCGTGTTAAACCGGACAATCAATCAATCAATGTTATTCTACTTGTGACGTTAGGAGGAGCATGTGTGCGTGTTTTTTTGTCTAAGCAGCCATGTACCTGTAATGACATTCGATTTTGTTAACAATATCTCGTAATAAATATGAAGCCTGCATTTATGAAATCTATAGGCTACAGATCTCAGTCTTGAAGAGCTAATAGCTAACGTACTCATATTGTTCGCGAAAGTGTGCCTTCTACAGTTCTCGTTCCGCCTTTATTTCCATTTGTACAGCGAACCAATTGAAACCTTAAAACTTCCCCTGTTAAAGGAAACATAAAACATTTGATTTTATTTAAAATTACAAATTCACTGGTATGTTCTAGATGGGGCTCCAATATACTTCAAGTAATAATCTCACCGATTTTTTATATTGTGGCTGTTTTTAAAAATCCGACCATGTGAAATCAAACCCCTGCTCCCCGTCCACGCCAAATACCTATGCGTGGAAACATTTGTTATAAAAGAATGAAAAACAAAGTAAATATGACGTGACGTCAAGATAAGCGCAACGTACCAGATGACTTTGGTGTTTACTGACAACTTGCTGCGTTGCTTCGTGCCAATCGGAGCTTTACTTACTAAAGTAAACTGTGCCTTGCAGACGGTAGGTTGAAAGACTATAGCCACAGAACACGTGCAGAGATTTATACGAAAAAAAGAAGACGTCACTGACGCATTTCAAACAGTAGCTATTAGCCGCTCTTTGCATCGATTCACATGCTGCAGGATTTTTTTTTCAGCGTTTACTAATTGTGGGTAATCGAAACAGCAGCTTTATTACAGTAAATAGGGTATCTTTGGCTTGAAAGTGAACCGGCATAATTAATAATGGAATAGCATGGTGTACAATTGCGCGTCTTTCATGTAACGAACATAGGACGCAAACTTGTGCAAAACAAAAATGATGTAAACAAAAACCAGAGGTAACGAGGTTAGGTAAATAAAGATTCTGGCTTCATGTATGTTTTCACAACTCCGTAAACACCTCTTCAAACCGTAAGGAGGAAAAGGTTCAGTTTAGACTGAAGCTAGCTTTGGCTTTCAGTGCAGGGATTGCTCGCGCTTCCGCCTTTGTACATAGGGAAAAAAAAGCGTACAGATAAAAACTGGGGAGTTAATTCATTAGGTGCTTTATTTTCCCCAGATCTTGTTCCCGCGGCTGTAACCATCACCACGTTGTCACGACTAAGTTGTCACTTATCGTTTCCTACGGAGTGCACGGCCCTGCTGGGGCGGCACTGTCCCCGTCGTGAACGGTGGTGCGGTACGATGGAAATGGACCTGTGTCTTGATACCACCGCATACTTAACACCTGTCAACAGTCGTTCCTCCCGACCCTTTCACACTAAAAAACTAGCCGAGATTGCTTGTCGAACGTCTTTCAAAATTCATTCTTTCCACAGACTATACGCCTCGAGATTCGCGATCGCTGCGCCGCCTGCCGCCGCTTCTCCGCAGCGTTTGCGGGATTAGCGCTGCGTGGCTGATAGGTGGTCATGCAGTGTTTCGGTTCTCTTGCGCTTCACTTTGCCTTTCCGCGCACTAAACAACTTGTTATGGTGACGTCTGTAAGCTAACTGCACGTTTAGGGCACTTAAAAAAAAACAGTTGCGTCTTGGTAGAGCGGTGTAACGCCAACAAGAGCTACCCGGGGAGGCGGTTCTGCGCCCTTCTTGGCCGCTCTTGCGGGCGTCGGCGACGGCAGCAGCATATCACCGCTGTCACCTTCGAACACGTCAGCACGAGTGATCGCTTCGTTTAGACCTGATATTGGCACTGTAAGAGGTTGGTTCGTTTTGCAGCGCCGACAACAAATGCGGCTTTGCTTCGAATATGTACGTCGTAGAAAAATATGTTGCGGGGATGTGATAACCCAATAGCTGACAAAAACTTGTGCCTTTGATGGGAATATAAGCCACGCGAAAATGTTAAGTACACTCAAAGGCTGTGCATTGTCAGATATGTGCCCACTCATGCCTTATAGTAAGAACCAAGGTATATTAACGTAAATGAAACTACGGGAAAATGAAAGGTCTGCAAGTCAGGAATAAATAGAATAGTCGTAGGGGAATGGAAAAAAAATGAGTGCAGCTTCTGAATTGCTAAAGACGTTTGTTTGAGCAAGGTAGTATTCACCAGACCAACTAGATGCGAAATGCACTGATATTTCGCTAGACATGGGGGGGGGGGGGGGTGAGGAGGAGGACGCTCAACTATCGTTGTTTACAAATGCGGAGCGAAATCAACGAATGAACGTTTTGGTAACCACACACACATAAGCTGCGTGTTCACTTTTCGTTTGTCTTTCGCCTTCAACGAACGGCTGATCACTCGGCGGACGCATTTTTTGAATACAGGGTTGGCAGTTCACAAGCGATACGAGGTGTCTTTGAAAGAGTTGATTGATTGGTTGCAGGGTTTAACGCACCGACGCAACACAGGCGATGAGGCACGCCGTAGTGGAGTGCTCCGGATTAATTTTGACCACCTGGAGATCCTTAACGTGCGCCGAAATCTGGTACACACGGGCTCGTTGGAAGAGTGTCGTATCTGATAAAGGTCTCTGAATTCGGCTTATGCTAGGTTCTGCAGTCTCCCTGTGTCATATGACGATGTTTCGAAGAAGAGTTTGGCCACGGACGCGGATTACTCTATAAGCCCATCTTCGCGCTTCTCGTGGAGGATAAATGTAACAGATGAATCTTTGCGAGCGCTCACCTCGGGACAAGACGACCCATCATTAAATTTGTCGTCGTGTGCTGACTCCGGAGTGTATTTTTGCATTATCCATCGTACTTCTTTGGTACAAGGTTTGTGAAATTTATGCCGCATTGGCTTGTTCATGGTACTGATCAATATCTGATATGTGATATTGGCAGGCGTAACTTGCGTGCTGTCAGGTATGAGTGCCCCGCTGGATTTTGTAAGTGCACAAAGTCGATTTACATCATACTGTGTATGGCCGCAACATGACCATCGGAGGAAACGCTGCTTACGGAGACACTGCCACTAAATTTCAGGGCAGCGGAATTGCAATCAGCTGCATGCAAATGCTGGCTTCGGGACGCCGGCCTGTGACACACGCCCGGCGCTCATATAGATCTCACTAAGATCGCGTCATAAACGTTTATACTCTCGTGAACACACCCCGCTTGCAAACAGAGTGCCTGCTCCACGTTATTCGGTATTTCGAACGCGGGCAAACGGTAAATCGCTGTCTTGAACGAGCCCCGAAAGCAACGGCGACAGGGGGGAGCGGGCCGGGGACTCCCGCGCCTGCTTTCGAAACGGGCCGCTAGGGGGATTTCAGTGGCGCCCCTACAGGCCGCGCTCGAGGCGTATACGCGAGTGGAACCGACTACGAGCCAGCTTGATACTACTGCCCTACTACTGCATCGTCTGTGCGCATGTTAAAGGAAACTTAAGCTTAATTTTTGTTGTTCATATACGTATGAGGAATATATGAGCATGACTCCTAGACACCGTGTCCTGTCGTTACGCTTTTCTTTTTGTTGCCGTCGGTCCTGACGCGCATAGTGCAGTTACGTGTCCATATAAGACTCATGCAGTTTATCCGCTCATTGCGTGTGCTTGCTTGTTTGCTACTGTTGGCAGCACTCTCATGCCTTATTTTTGTATTGTTATGTACTTTTTAACCCGTGTATTATCATATAATGCTTTTCCTGATGTGCGATGCGCATGTCCGAGGGGTTTTTGTTTGTGTAGTCACGTTGCAATAAACTTTTTATGGCTCAGTGTACCCTGTGTTTTCCTGTTACGCGTTGTGTAAATTCCTTGTCTCTTCTGCCCACGGATGCCCAAGGCCTTGTTCCAATGCTGGCAGAATGGAATAAATAAATAAATAAATAAATAAATAAATAAATAAATAAATAAATAAATAAATAAATAAATAAATAAAAAAATAAATAAATAAAAAATAAATAAATAAATAAATAAATAAATAAATAAATAAATAAATAAATAAATAAACAAACAAACAAACAAACAAACAAACACCCCATCATCGTCGCGCTGTGTTCGTCGGCCATTGTATTATCAACTGCGATTGTGTGAAAAAGGCCATATGAAAGGATCCAACGCTTGCGTCAGATAGTTCGCGCAATCAATGCGAAGCACATAAATCGGGGCGCCCAATGGTTTTCACGAGTACTTTGCCAGCCCGGCGCAGCAGCGGGCCGCTTCGAGACAGCTACCATCCGTGGAGCAAAGCGCAATACGCTGAGCGAAAAGAAAATTGTATGCAAACGAACAAAGTACCGCACACTATAGGCTAACCCCACGCCATACACACTTGAAACCGTAGTTCTTGTCCCGTTTTACACTTTCACTTACCACTCTCCCGAAAAAAAAAAAATCGACCCAGATCCTCGGGTTTAAAAATCAAGTTTATTTATCTGCTTTTACCCCGAATGCTGCCGTTAGAAGCAGGCGGTGAAACACAACGGGTGAGGCCCAACTTCGTGCGCAAGCGCTAGCGCATGCGTTTCCTTCTTAAACGTACATCGTGCAAGGATTCGATGAAGCCGGCGCTACTGCTAGCATCTACGTTTTCATATCAGCTCTGTAGCAACTGAAGGAAGCATGGAGTGGTAGCTTAGTTAACAGAAACAAGTCGTCGAAATCTACGTGGTGGCTGTGGCGTAAGGGCGACCACATATTTCCGAGTAATTTCGATTAGATTGTAGGGTTTAACGCGCCAACGCAATGCAGGCGATGAGGCGCGCCGTAGTGGAGGGCTCCGGATTAATTTTGACCACTTGGGGATCTTTAGCGTGCGCCGAAGAACTTCGGTTGGTAACCGCATGCTTCACCAGATTGGCTGGGCAGCCCAGAATGTCACTCCGCTTGACGTACTCCCAGAGTCTTGGTGACTAAAACTAAAGATGCTCCTTTTGCTTAGAAATATGAACCCCTCACATGACGAGGGTCACCGAAAAGCACGGGCTCAAGCGCTAAACACCACCCTCGGTGGGGATCATGCAGTTATCTACACAGACGCCTCCAAACATCGAGGGCAGCAATACGCCATCATTGTGGCTACCTCCAGAACCAACCCCCTTGCGTGTACCTCGCTTAGGAACCAAGAAATGACGGCAGCAGAAGAGGCAGCCATCACCTTGGCTCTCACTCAACCAGGGGTTCGGAGGGTAGTCACCGATGCCCAGCAAGCCTACTGGAATGACAAGTCGGGTTGGGTGTCCTGACCTACACTGCGCGTGCTAAAAACCACTCCCCAAACGGTTCCATTCAGCTCATCTGGGCATCCGCTCACGCTTCAATGGAGGGCAACAAATACGCCACCCAACAAGCCTGCGCTTTTACCTCCCGTGCTATGGAGCTGCACGAGGACAGTCACCCGCTTGTCACGTCCAGGGAGATAACCCAGCATTATCGCCTTCTGCGACAGACCGTACCTTCGCCTTACCCTGACCTTTCCAGAGAACAACAAACTACCCTACGGCTCATACAATCCGGACTCCTTCCCACAGCCTACGCGTCTTCACTTAATGCATCCGAATCGCTACGACGCTGAATCTAAATTTTGCTCAGAAGTAGGAACACTCCGCCCCGTAATCGGGGTGTGCGACTTTAGCCCTGATCACCCTCCTCTCTTTCCGTCAACTACCCAACAAGAGCAATGGTAGATGCTGCTGTCCAGGCCCTCTCTACCTACCCAGCTTCAGCGGACAGGCCGCGCGGACTGCATATGGGCCCCAAAGAAGAAGGAATCACTACCCAGGGCTGCAGTCTGGGCTGTTCAGAAATCTGAACAGAAGTATTTCTTCATCCTCCTCCTCCTTCTCTGCCGCAAATCTCGGAGAAGTCAGATCGTCTAACACCGGGTTGGAGCTTACTTTAGTTTTATAAAAAAAGTTTCCACTCTTGTGCTACACCAATACAACTCAACCAAACACCGTTCATGCATCATGCATTGATTTAACCTTACCAAGAAAATCTCTTTGAAGTAATAAATGGTGTGGTTAAGTGCATTTCACTTCTATCTGGTTTTACTATTTGTAGAGCGATGTGAACAAATTTAAGTGACGTCGCATGGGTAATCGTTATGGGTGCCATTTACAGCTTTGCTTTCCAACCACATTCACGGGGTGGATTGGCGCGATTTTTTTGCTTTTCGCCTCCATCAGAAAAGCGGCCGCCATGGCCGGGAATCGAACCCGCGACCTCGTGCTCAGCATTTCGAGTAATTTCAAAGCATTCAAGCCAATTTTCAGTACTTACTTTCATTCTCCAAATTTGCGACATAATAAGCGTTTACTCCTCCTCCACGTAATTCCAAAAAGGACAATTAAATTGTGAGTAATTTCAAGTAATGTCAAGCAATCCAAAGTAATGTCAGGTAATTCCAAATACTTTCAATCCCAAAAACTTTCAAGTAGTTACACGTAATTCAAAGTGAGTACAAGTAATTTCAAGTTAACAAAAAGAATTCTGCATGTATTTCTTCAAAGCCTCATCTAACGAAAATCAGAGGTGAATTCTGCCTGTAATTTCCTTTCCACGCTGGTTCCGGACCTCTCAAGCACGAAAGCGATGGTTTTTAGAACAGCCGTGAATTGTCGGTTACGGAAACCTAAAGCGCGGGTAAACTTACGGAAAGCTACGGAAAGCTAAAGCTAAAGCGCGGTTAAACTTCTATGCAAGCGGCGGCGACGGCAAGAAGCCTTTTTGCTAACTTCGAAAAAGTGATAACGCCGCTCCGCCGGTCGCGGACACGAAACAAAACATAAACATACTTTCGCGGCAATATCGACTACTGGCGCGTGAATCGGCAGGCATAGAACAGTTCGTTCCTGAGAAGACTTCGTTTAGAATTTGATATAAGGTTTGTGGGAGATGTCGTCGATGGCAAAGTCTTGTCCCGTAATCAAAGAAAACTTAAACTTATGACGCCAAAATTTAGAGTCATTAGGGTCTCGGTATGTGATACATAGCACGGGATGGACGTCGCATTAAAATAAAACATTAATTTCTGTGCCCCAGTAGGACGCGAGGAGCCTAATTCAATTTTGTTGTTGGCCGGCTTTAGACTTAAGGTCAAGTATTTCTATGCTGGCGATGCGGTGAAAACAAAAGATCAAGGGTTAGTGTGTGGAGAGTAGAAGTTTTGTATTCCAAATATCCTCTAGATAGGATCCCTACCTACAGCATAAACTGGCTCGAGAAAATCTGAAAGACTTAGTTGCGGAGTGTATCGTATGACTAGAACATAGTAGATGAAAATGGTTTTAGGAGATATAATAAGTCCTGGACAAATAAATGTTGCAGTTCTAAATTGCCTAGACGTACTAAGTTTGAAGTTTAACTTCATTAGCTTAAGAGGGCAATTATTCTCCAGACCATTAATGAAACAGTTTTTATTCAGCAGTGGACGCCAAGAAACAGCGAATAAATGTCTTATCGCCTTTCCAAAATTAGGGGTTTAGAGTTCGTTTTCCTAAACGCGTTGTGTGAACAAATGTGGTTTTCAGCTGAGTCGAGATTTGCTGTGGCAAATGTGGTCACACAATATGATAAACGAACACTACATGTATGTGATTTATATTTTCAACATCATCCTTATCGCAAGCAACACTGACCCTCTTCATGGTAGCCTTGGCACGTCTTGGCTTAACACCAACGATTAGGAATTAAAGAGAGGGGGAAGGGGGCTACGCATAGAAGCTAGAGCTTGGCTATGAGGAATGCTGTAGAGTATAGCTACGCATTAATTGACGCCACTTGGATTTCCTCTGGTGTGCGTAATAATTTATAACACATAAGCCTTTCCGTAGCTCGCCTCCTTCGGAAAACTGGGGATTGGAAATGCCTTGTTCAAGCCAAAGCATAATGACGGAAGTAAATATGGCCCTACAGGTTTCCTGAAGGCTCCTTTTATTCTTCGGAGTAGACATCAAGCCCACGCAGCAGCTCCGCATTCTCGGTGTGCTACAACGAGACGGCAAGGCGGCAGCGGCCATCGCTAAGATCAAGACGGCCTTCGAACAGGTCATCGGAATGATGCGACGCGTTGCGAATCGAAACAGAGGATTTAAAGAAGGCGACGCCTTCCGCCTGGTCAAGGCGTGCGTTCATCATGTCTCGCATCACCTACTCGGCCCCGTATCTCCAGCTAACGAAAGGGAACAGGAACACGCTAGACCTGATCGTAAGGAAAGCCACCAAGACGGCCATGGGCCTGCCCCCGTACTCGTCTACGCAGAAGCCGCTGGATACGGTAGACGGTAATACGGTAGACGAGCTCATAGAGGCTCGTTGGTCTAACCAGAGAGTGCGACTGAGCCAGACGGAGCAAAAGATCGGCTGACCCATCGAACCAAAGACACCCAAGAAACCGTACCTCCGCCGTGAAGGGAAGCAATCAAGACCAAGCCCCTGCCGCGCAACATGCCGGCCGTCAGGAACGACGAGAGGCACGCCGCGTGGGCACAGATACTCGCCCAGTAGCTGAAAGCAGCTCCCTCGTCCTCTACGTGTACGCCTCACTTCACAAGCACAGCAGCAAGGCAGTGGCCGCCGTCACAACCATCGACAAGCTGGTGACCAGCGCGTCGGTACAGACGACGGACCCCAGCCAAGCAGAAGAGGTGGCCATCTCTCTCGCCCTCACGCACGGGGACGTGCAGACAATCGTCACGGACTCCAAGACGGCTTATGGCAACTACCGCAAAGGGATCGTCTCCCACGCTGCCCTAGCAATTCTCGCAAAGCGCAGCCCACCGGGACGAGGTGTAGAACCCGTGTGAATTCCGGCACACTCGACAGTGGAAGGCAACGCTTCCCGGCTTCCCGGGCCGCACCGGCAACTCGAACGCAAACAGTAGACGAACCTCCGCCGCGCACAAGCGGGGTCACTGGCGCACCCAGCTTTATTGTACTGGATGTTCCCGGCAGGACACGACCGCATCTGCCCGTTCTGCAAAAAGACTGAAAGCACTCTGCCGCACATACTGGCGGAGTGCACTCAGCTCAAGAATCTCCTACCAAGAAAGATTTCCCGCCTCCCGGAAACGACCAAGAAAGATTTCCCGCCGCCCGGAACTATTCTAGGTTATGCGCTTGTCGCCGCATCATCTGTGGCCGCCGCGTCATTCGTGATTGAGGGCAGCAAATATCATGATGACTGCAAGGAAACAGACACAAAAACGCGACAACATATAACTACTTCTTAGCCGCCTTATCCCCGGATAGACAGCCGCGTGTGGCCCCTAATGGTATCCCTGGCAAGCCGCGGTCAACTTTATAATATAGCGAAGCTGTATACCTCTACTAAGCAACGGTTCTTTCGTGTGCCCAGCAAAATACTCCGGCGTATGCGTCGTATGTCCCGTGCCATCGGAAAATGATTATCGCGGTGTATCTCCTTCGGGACGAACGAGCCAGCGGGTTCGCCTTGCACGTGCGCCGTGTCGCTGGGCGCCGTAAAATTTTAACGAAAATGAGAGCGAGCGGTCGTGCATAAAAAATGAAATACAAGGAAATGTAGCGCGCCCATTCACTGCAACGCGTTCTTAGCAAAAAAAAAACTGTCGTTTCAAATCGCGCGCCATCAGCCGCAAAGGGTTCGCACAACATCCGACAGATGGCGGCGAGTGTACTGGCCAGTAGGAAGACGCAGTGAAACATCCCCCTCGCGAGGGGCACGATCAAATGCAGAGCATTTCAGGGGGCGCACGACGTTAAGTAGTTTGCGTTACGTTAATGTTGTTGCACTTGTGGCAACTGCTGACGAGAGAGCGCTCGTCAGCAGTAATTTGAACGAGTCAACGATATAAGGCGCGTTCGTAACGTCCCATTCTGTGTCGGCTTTGTGGCGCAGTGGGTAGAGCACCATGTACATTGCGTTCCGCCCGCAGGGTCGAGGGATCGAAACCTGGCGCCGGATAGTATTTTCTTTTATATAGTGTAGGGGGAGGGGTGCGGACAACGACGGTGCGGACTACGACGGGACAACGCGGGTCACATCGTGAGTTACTGAAATGCTCTGCATTTAAAATGTACACAGGGAGCGCGCTATACGCTTTCACTCTTAAAGGGGAAGCTTGTGGGGAGCGCTTCGGCGCCCCACGCAGCGAGCTCTCTCCTCGGGCCCTCTCCTGCCGCCGGACGCCCACCGGCCGCGCATGGCCTCCGAGATCCCCCCGCGCACGCTTTGCTGCCGCGGGACCTGGGGACGTCGGGGCCCGAGAGATGGCGCTGGCGGACACGGGGCGGAATAAGGAAATAAAAGAGGCTATTGACCAGCGAAGAAAGGCGTCGAGGGTACATAGAGAAGCAAAAAGAACTGGTATGGAACCGGAGGTAGTGAAGGAAAATTGGATGTCTACCGTGGGAAAAAACCAGAAGTGCAGAAAATGGTGCAAGCAAAGATCAAACAAAAAGCGAACAATGGATGGCAGAAATACGGAAGAAGGACAAAAGCGCATCCAAGAATTTTGGAACCATGTAAAATCACTAAGCTCAAAAAACGATAACCATCAAAAATTCCTAATTGATGAGGAGGGGGAACATTTAGAAGGAGAGCACGCGTTGACGCATATCCATCTAGTGATTACTGAGAAGTTTAGCACAATATTGGGAGGGAAACCTGCACCGATAACATCAGCGCCACAAAAGACTGCGGAAAGGGAAATAAGTTTGAGCAACCTTGATTGGAAAAAAGCAGAGCAAAAGGTTTCCCCCCAGATAGCAGTGGGCCCGGACGGAATACCAATGCAACTGATAAACCTACTTGGACTTAAAAGTAAGGAATCGTTTATGAGGGCAATAGATAAGGTGATAGAAACCAAACAAATACCAGAGGACTGGTTAGACAGTAGGATGAATTTAATATATAAAGGCAGAGGAGGCAAAGCCAGTATTGATTCATACAGACCACTCACAGTAACGTCAGTGGTGTATAGATTTGTAATGCAGGCGATAAAATGAGAAATTCAAGCATGGATGGAAGAAAATGAAATACTTGGGGAACTGCAGAATGGATTTAGACAAGAGAGGCGACTGGATGACAATCTGTTCGTGATAACGCAATGCATTGAAATTGCGAAAGCACAGAATAGACCACTATGGATTACGTTCTCGGACATTAAAGGGGCATATGACAACGTAAACAGAGAACGATTGTGAAGAATGCTGAAACTCCAGGGATTAGATGACGAGTTAGTACAGTTCCTTATAGCAATCTATAAAGACAATAGAGTGCACCTTACTTGGGAAGGATAATAATGCGCCCAGCAGGTCAACATCCATCGGCGACTGAAACAGGGATGCCCTTTGAGCCCAATACTGTTCATGCTTTACATGGCAGGGTTAGAAAAGAAACTGGAAGAAAGTCAAGTAGGGTTTAGCCTAACCCATATGCTGCAAGGCGAAGTGGTACAACAGCATATTCCGGGAATGTTATACGCAGACGACATTGTTCTTTTAGCTGATAACCAAACCGATATGCACCGGCTAATAAATATTTGCGGCCAGGAAGCCACTGACCTCGGGTTAAATTTCAGTGCAGAAAAATCAGGAATAATGGTTTTCAATGAGGCTACCACCGACGTAGTGTCTATCCAGCAAGGCGAATTACCTAGAGTGAAGGAATATACATATTTGGGAGTGTGGATAAACGAAGGGGATAACTACTTAAGTATTCACGAGGAGCAACTTAAGCTTAAGGGAAAGCGAAACGCAGCTATAATGAAGCATAGAGCTCTGTGGGGGTATAACAAATATGAAGTAGTAAGAGGACTGTGGAAAGGAGTAATGGTTCCGGGTCTCACGTTTGCGAATGCTGTACTCTGCTTAAAATCAGACGTTCTATCAGGCCTTGAAGTAAACCAAAGAACGGTAGGACGTTTGGCCTTAGGCGCGCATGGAAAAACAACTAACGAAGCAGTTCAGGGAGAAATGGGCTGCGCGTCGTTTGAAGTTAGAGAAGCTCAGAGTAAAATATGCTTTGAGATGAGGTTGAGGGCAATGGATCAACGAAGGTGGGCAGCTAAGGTTTTTAGGTACCTATACTTGAAAAGCGTGGACACGCAGTGGTTAAGAAAGACTAGAAGGCTAACGATGAAATACGGAAATAACAGTGGGGAATCCAAAACAGCCAAGGTAACCAAAAAAGAGGCAAGGCAGATTGAAACGAATAAATGGAGGGAAAAAACGGAAGCTAAATGTCGTTAGAGATGTACAGGGCTGAGAAGATGAACATCAGAAAGGAAAATTTCTACGATAATTCCCAGGGCAGTGCTTTGCTTTTTGAGGCTAGAGCAGGTTGCCTGCGAACTAAGAGTTTTGTGGGGAAGTATTCACAAAATGATGGGGTATGTGTGGTCTGCGGAAAAGAAACAGAAACTATGCGGCACATAGTGTTAGAATGTGAGGGTATCCATCCAAATCTACATGAAGGGAATATTGGGCTTTCAGAAGCCCTATGATTTAAGGGTATCAGAGAGGAAGTTAACTTCAAGGCTGTCGAGGGGACGAAAAGAAGATTAGAATGCTGGTGGACGAAAAGCAGAGAGGGGAATATTCCCTAGGACAGTTACCACCTGTAACAGGGAAAAGAAAGTATTTCGGGCCTAATAAGCTTTAGTGCCTGCCCTAAGCAGCGCTAGTATTAAACCAAGAGTGTAAAACATCGTTATATTAGCCTTTTTTGGTAAGATGACATGTCATCACCCCGCTTCAAAGGGGAAACCAATAGGAATCATCAATCATCATCATCATCGGTGGGCGGCGAGGTGAAGGAGCGGGCGGGGGTGCGCGCGGGACTCGGGACTCGGGACGCGGAGAGTGTTTTTGGTGTGTGCGTGTGTATGCCCGGACGAGGATGTAAGTAAAGAGTTCTTTCACGCAACCGCAGTGTGCCTCATTCCTTGGCCTGCCGTAGAGAGCAGGCCCACAAGTTTTAATAATAACAACAAATAAATGAACAAAAGTAGATTAGTAAGTAATAAATAATAAACAATGTATAATAAAATGGAAACTAAAACAAAAAGAAAATTAAGAGATTCAATAAACAAATCAATAAAAATATATCAAATGAATGAAAATACATGCATAAAATAATGAAAAGAAATAAAACAAAAACAAATAAATATCAATACATAAATACATATGAACATACATGAAAATGAGAGAAAAAACAAGTAAAATATTAGTGTAAATAAATAAAGCGTAGTATAAAATAAATGAAAATAAAAACAAATTGGAAATGAGTAAACATAAATGAATAAATACTATTCGTGTAAATGAAAGAAAATTGGGAAGACTACGCTCCGCTCATAGCTTCGCTGGTCATCCATCCACCTACACAGAGTGGAATGGCTCATCAATTTTTTTATCTTCATCGCCGCTGCTTTTTGGGTACTGCACGACACAGCAGGTATCCCGTGGGGATTTTCATTATCCCTTAAAAGAAACAAACAGGTAGTAACAAGAAAAGGTACGACCGCAAAATTCTCAGATACTGCTGTGCGCTCACAGCAGTTTATGATAAACTAGCCGTAGTTCCCGGCCATGCCCGGGTGTGTCAGTACACATGACAATGGGTATAACGCATACTGAGTACACCGTTAAGGGCTTTATTTTTCCCCAAAGCTCGATTCGCCTCAG